>NW_028175733.1:200829-240829 GCF_949987555.1 Borostomias antarcticus
AGACACCTTGTCCTTTGTGTTATTGACTTTTATAGTCTTATCACCACTCCCCCCCCCCTTGACCACATCCCATTTTCCATACATCACTTACTTTGCCACCAATCAAATGGTGTCTAATTTGCTGGCTCAGCAATAACTTATGTCCAAATATGTCCTACATCCGTGCCCCCCCCCCATCAGATTCCCGTCCGGGAATCCCCTCTGGGTATATGGGCACCTGAAAACTGCTTCTGTACATAAGACTGCAGTGTCAGCATTAAATCTTTTGGCAACTTTGGGAGGAGAAGAGGGGAAGACTGGGAATCTAACAGGAAGACATTGGGATATTTTGAATGCTCAGGCCGGGCGCACATTTATTCTTCCCACCTTAATGCTGCTGGCCAAGCACTTCTTAAAACTGCTGACTTATCAGGGAAACTCCATTTTCTACAGATCCGTTCCCAGTGGCTACACCTGGTGGTGACTTTTTATACTACTATTGGGCAGTTTTATTGTTGGTTTCATCTAATATCCCTCATGAGCAGGTTAGCCTTTAAAGTTCTGGTTATGTAGTACAATGTATACCATAGGATGATTATGATTACAATATCATGACATGATTCAAATGCAGGGGAGCTAAATCAAATTAAATCACTACATTCCCCACTTTGTGACTTTAAAAGTTAGTCACATTCAGACCCAAAATTTCCAATATTACTGATTAAATATTTCAACATAAACAACAACTCATAGATATGAAGGTACGGTTATAGACCGCACGTATACGCAGCTCTCTATGGCTGGACGACCTGAACAACATTCACCTCCCTTGCTCACACAAACCAGTCGTGAATAAAGAGGCAGTGCATCCTTTATGAGGTTATCATAAGACTGAACAGGGATACCTCCCACACCCCTTGGCGGGACGCCTGACAGGTTGTGTACATTGTAGGACCCAACGGATCGAGATGGAACTAGTTCACACATGCTTTATCAGTCTCCTGACCATAGAGATACTGCTCAATTCGGCAAAATTTGTTCTACATATCTTCAGCTGTATTACAAGACCTTATGTAGGTGTATGGTTTTACACAGCACACAGATAGAGTAAGTACACAGTACACAGTACAAGCTTGTACACAGTACAAGCCACATCACCATTAACTGAACACGGCAAATTGGATAATTACTTACTCACCTATAGCAATCACCTTCTACCAGTTGTCCTTAAGTAAATTAACACAAGGGGATGTTCCGCGGGTTTGAGTTCCTAAAAACCCCACCATTGCCCAACATAATAACGCCCTTGTGTATTAAAATAACTCAGTCTGCGAGAAACTTTATAAACCACTAAGCCCTTGTAACTGAGGTTCTAATACTTATATCTGGATAAACACCAGATAAACACACCACCATCCTTTTGTTTATCTTATTTGTAAATAGTTATGGCCGAACAGCACTTTTAGTGCAGGAACAGTAGTACGAAAAGACAGTCTCAAAACATCTATAAAAAATAAAACTAATCCTAAAACATTAGTTACAGTATATTCTGATGGTTACAGTGTTCGCTCTATATGGTGACCAAGTCTACTCACTACAGTGGTATACATTACTTCAGATCACTTACGAAGTACTATTGTGGGGTACGCTTGAGTATATATGTATATAGTCCCACATTAACCCTTATGCAGGGGTCACTTTCAGTCGCCCCAAGGGCATCCACTTTGGTGATGAGGGAGAACATGTGACCGCTGATACCCTCGATGATTTGCCTCGTGCTGAGCCTCCTCCCGCCGGGCTTCCTTGTGGGAGTAGCATGATTCTGGCGATATCTGATGCGACGCTGGCCCACATGGCGCAGACGGCGCATCTGATTTATCCTGACGGGCGGGCAGCTTATCAACAAGTTTTTTGAACCTGGCCAACGGCATTCTACCCAGACGCTCTGTTGTGCTAGGGGTGCAGGGAAACCATGACAGATCCACGTCCTCCTCTGAGGAAATGTAGCTGTTATTCTCTGACCAGTTGCGTGACCTGGAGCGCTCTGGGGGTGTGGCCAGCGGCCCCACCTCGATGGGACTAAACGGGCTTTGGGGTACCATCACTCTAGCCGTGGCCTGCATGCACCATTCGTTTTGAGGGACGGGAGTCATCATCAATGACCGAGGAGCAGACTGCGGGGTTTTGAACCGGGTGGGTGAATTAGCTGGTGTAGTGGATGGCCAGAGTGTCGCGCGGTGTTTCTTGAAGGCTGATCCAGGTGTCATCGGGAGTTTCTCGTAGGCTGGAGGATTGGTTGGCCAAGATGTCACTTGGCGCATCTGGTAGGCCGGAGGATCGGTTGGTGGTCCTGGGGCAGCTGCATCTTCCTCCCAGGCTACACGACCTGTGGGGGGTTATGAAGTAGGCCCAGGGAATACACTGCTCTATTTCTACATGGGGCATCTCATCTAACACTCTAGACCCGTGCGTGACCCTCCTGAGAGTCATCCTGACCTGTGGGGAACTGGCCTTGCCTAGGGGCCCTATGGGTTGCCAGGACTGCTGATTCCCCATGAGTTGGACGCTAATTGTGGATAGGGGTATTCTATATTACCTGCTGCCCATCGGTTGCGGTAGGAGGCAGATGGTAGGGGTACACTCGTTGAACCTGATAGGGATATTAGAGGCTTTTTACTATGGCTGCACGATATTGACAGAAACATACATTGCCGCTATACACTTTTTTCAATAAATTTTGCGATATGTAAAACCCGGCGTGGGACGCTTCCGATTGGTTTTAGTCATCTTCTTTAATCTTGCTAATTGCTACCTGTGCTGTCGCCAGGCTTTTACTACATCAGCCTTTCGGTAGCCGAAACAATGCCAAATGTCAGACGTTGACTTTCTTTCAACCACTACATCCGCTCTATCTATATTTTATTTTGTTCGGATATGCTGTTTGATTTGAATATCTTCTGCTATTCTCGGCTGTTCTATGTTATTCTTTTATGCATTATACCTGTCAAAACACAATTTCCAAACGGTCAGAGTAGAGAGATAGAAAAACCCAGCTGGTAGGCTACGGAAAGAATGAATACTGCGGAAATTTAGTCTATTGACTTTTTATTTTTATTTTTTATTCTCACTACATGGCAGAAGAAAAATAGCTTTTAGAGTAGCCTACCATCTGCTCGTTCTACACTTACCTGACTGTGCACCCAAATCTCTGCTTGATTCCTAGCATTCTGAATGCTACTCTGACCCTGATTCCCCCAAAGTGTCGTCCATTATCAGAACTATAGAATTATTTGGCACTGACCTAGGATCTGGTCCTGGCGTGGGTTAGGGATGTGCGCAGCGACTACTTTCATTGACGATTAGACAGTGATTTTATAACTGATAACATGACTAGTCAAAAACAGGATTCTCAAGTTTCTACAACACGCTTGAGTCTTGGAATTTAGTCATACGCTATTGTTGCACATATTTCTGTCACGTCTTGACTCAAACAAATTATTCGGCTATTTTAATTAATATAAGCACACTTTAGTGGCAATGTGCCGTGCTGCTAACCATTGAATAGCATACAGCGAAATACTATAATATTAAAGATTCGGAGGCCCAATGAATTGTTGGGCCTACATTTGTGCTTGTTAGTCTTCTGGCCTAGGCAATAGGCCTATTGATTTGTCCTTTTTTCCTTTTTGTCATGCACATTGGTGCTGGACCTAATATAATTGTGGTGACTTAATAATACCTCTCACTAACACATTTATTTTCATTACGATTTTAAACAAGAAAAAAATCTCTACTGTACCCGCCATATACTGTTTCACCTCCCCCCTGGCGCAATGGTCAATACCATGCGCATCCCTAATTGCAAACCAGAATTGACTGTCCTCGTGGACTACAATGGAAACTAATGCATTCGAGAGGTCTACAATTGTGAACCATTTAGCATTTTTAACTCTCCACTCTGTCAGTTCTCCAGGCCCCGCACCTTCTTTACCTGAAAGATAGGTGTGCGCACCTGGTTGCCCATGGGTAACTCACTGATTACTCCTTTCTTAAGCAAAGCTTTAAACACAGGCCTAATTGCCCTCCACGCTTCAGGCTTGACCGGGTATTGTTTCAGACAAGGGCGATACTTCCACCTGGGTGAAACAACAACCGGTGGGGCCAAATTCACTAAACCCCACATCATATTTCCCTGTTGTTCACAGATCTGGGAGGGTAGCAAGACGCTCCTCATCTCCCAGTTCTGTGTACAATCTGACAAATCCCTTCGTTACATTTGACAACAAAACAGACGCTCTTAGCCGCGTCAAAGGTAACTTCACACCATTCTTTAAACAGGCAGTCACTCCTCACTCGCTTGAACATTTGTACATGGGGGAGGATTGATGAGTTGCACCACCAATCGTCTGGTATCACATGACACCCTCGTATCCATGGCCCCAAATCGCACCATTGATCCTTTGGCGCTTCACTAGAGACACATGAGGAGAAGAATCAGGCATGTTAAATAGACCCTTCTGGGTTTCAGTCAATTTAACAGAAGCGGCACAATTGGCTCCATGCCGAAAAGTAGCTCAAACCTAACGCTGTCTCCACCTGCTCCTCCTCCCACCTTTCCTCAAATCTGCTATCCCTTCCCTCGTGCACATGAGCCAGTGCACCTTATAACATAAGCTCAGTGTCTGTCTCCTCTACGCTTGTGCGTGCATGAGAGAGCAAATCAGTGGTAGGAGAAGTGATCAACCATTAATATACATACAGTGGCTGTTTTTCTCTAGGCCCTCTCTGACTCGTGGACAGTTTTTAAGTCTTTAACTTTTCAGTACCAGGCCCACTGGGGTCGGTATAATGTGACGCTCAAATGCCTAAATTAATTCCCTCTCCACCAGGTTATTTGAACCTACACTAGCAAACATGAAACTGTCTCCGCTTAGGTTTCTAGTTTGCCACTCATTTTAGGATGCTACTTTCTACTTTCTTTGTTAATGAGTTATGATGCCCGCTCCTGTGTCCACTAAAAATGACACCATTTCACCATTTACACTTAAGTTTACTCCCGGTAACGAGCTTATTAGTTGTGGTGTATCTCGGAATTCGCACCCTGTGAGTGGTGTAAGCAATGCTTCTAAATCAGTGATTCTATTCTGCACTAATACTTGTGTATCAGGGGAAAATGGAACAAACTCACCCCCATCGCCTTGCGTCTGCTTGCCGGGTGCCACATCTTTGCATTTGGGTTGTTCGCTGGTCAGTAGCGATGGCGCTGCTCCTGGCCTCCCTCAAAGTTCTCCGGGCATTCATTCTTCCAGTGTCCAAATTTACCACATAGTGCACACAGAGAGTTTTATGGGGTCTTCCTGGCCCTCATTGTTTTGTCTTGAAGATGTCTCCGCTCTGGTTCTGCTGTCTCTCTCTTGTTCTGTTAATACTATTGCTGTGTCGTTCCATGTTATGTTGTGCCGTGAGCTATTAGATACATTGGATTTCCCCAAGGGGATTCATAAAGTATCTATCTATCTATATCGGTCGTGGAACGCTCCAACAAACTTTCCCCCACACTCCTGCCGGTTGGGCAGTGTCTGTGCTCGCTTCATGATTTCTGCTGCTGTGTAGGATCTCCGTACACGTTCGGCACCTCTATCATTTGGAAACCGTCCAGCCTGGATTGATTCAGTGGGCTGGTAGGCTGTCCCCCTCCTGGTTTGAGCTGTGGAGGGTTGAGGCGTCACTGTCACACTACTCCCGTGGCTGCTGTAATTCTCAGTCTCTGTCTGTATGGCCGCTCGTCTGGGCGTCAGATTTTCAGCCAAGAATGTTCGTATCTGTTCAACAATGTCTGATGTAGCCCCTCCATGGGTCACCTTTGTGACATCTTGGGCTGACCCCACTGGTGACAATGCCAGCATTTGATGACGTGCGGTTGCACGCTGCTTTTCTGGTTTTGGCACACCACGCTGGGGCCCCCCTGTCTGGCCAGTGGAAGGTCTGTGACTGGATCTGTTGGAGTTGCGCTCCTGACCCTCCTGCTCCGTTTCCTCACTGGTGTGGATGTGTGCTGTGGGTGTGGTATGGTGGTGGTAGGGTGGCGTCCTGCTGCACTGGTGGAGGGTAGCTGGCCTTGGACCGGTCTTGTGGCACGGCAGTAGGCGGGAAAGGGCACTGCAGGCTGGCATCTGCGGATGAGAGAAAGTGCACCCCATCCCCGTTTTCTTTTTCCCACTGCTGCTTACCTTGCCTAGTTCTTGCCTGCTCTTTCCACTTCCCAAACATCTTCGTCTTCCTCCTTATCTACTCTCTTAGTTATTCCCTGTTTATTTATTTATTTATTTTTCGCTCGTGCTTATTGCTTTCTCTCTCAAAATTGTGTGTTATAACTTTATAAGGCTCGCTTTGCCTCCCTCTCCTCAATGGTCAATTTTGCTCTCAATTTTGGGAGTTTATGGCCCAATTAACTTTACTGTAAGAAACAGAGAGTGGTGGTGCAGAACAGAGTAAACAAACAATTTATATGCTGAAATTGTGCACTGTATGTAAATTCACCCGCGCACCATCACAATCTATGAACCCAGGACCATGTCCCCAGATAGTTCATAGGCACATAAAAACAAATAGAAAATATAGCTACAAGCAGCAATAACGGGGCTAAGCGCGACTCACGCATCAAAGCCAACAAACGAAACATGGCATAGCCACATTGGAGCTATGCATATGTGACCGCCGCTGGTGATTTGGTCCTCAACTAGGCATTTTCATTTTTCAGTTTTTTACAGATTATGAAAGTGCAGATTGTAAGCTTTCAAATGAGGTCTCATACATTGAAATCTGAACATATTTGAAGAAGATATGCTTATTTGAATGCTAGTACTGCCAAATCAACTTAGCTGAGAAATCGCCCTCCAAAGTTCTCCAACATTTCACACCTCTGACTGCCAGGTAATGGGCGTGAACAATAGCCTGGTAACCGCACCCCCAGCCACTCCCCCACTGGACGATCTGTCATTATCTGTCAGAGTGGCTGTCAACTTGGGGTATTACCTGAGAGTGGGGTGCTCTCTCACTGATTACCCCACACTCTTTGAGTCAGTATTAATCTTGTGTTGTGAATGCAGTTAAGAACAATATAAGATGAAGTTCAAATTTAACATTCTTTATTGTCAAATACATGATATACATTACAAGCATAAGTAGTAAAGTGTACAAAAAAAGGCAACAGTCTAAGTGTTAAAGTGTACAGTCAGTTGTATAGACGAGGTGCATAGTGTTCATTGTGATCAAGTGCACAACAAAGTAATAAGGTGCATAGTGTTCAATGTGATCAAGTGCACAACAAAGTAATAACAAGGTGCATAGTGTTCATTGTGATCAAGTGCACAGCAAAGTAATAACAAGGTGCATAGTGTTCATTGTGATCAAGTGTACAACAAAGTAATAACAGTCCCCAGCTCAATACTCAAGGTAATAACAGTACTCGGCTCAGTATTCAATATTCGAACAATGCAGTCTGTGCAAGTGTGCGCAAGTCTGTGCAAGAGAACACGCAATGCTTCAGTATACAAACAGGAAAAGGCTGTGGCCTTTCTCCTGCAGTGCTGTCCATCCTGATGATCTGCAGTGAATCTACAAGCGGACAGTCTTGTTCTGAGCTGCTGTGGAGTTTGGCGGGGGACATGTGATGTCTCGTCCCTCATCAGAACAGAACTCTCTGATCTTGTTAAAGAGATATGTCTGTCTGGCCATGTCCAGTCCGGGTGGGGCTTGCACAGGAAGACCTTCTCTGGGGGGCAGGACATCAGGCTTGCGCAGCAGCTGAAACTCAACTGCTGGTGCATCACGGTGTTCTCTGGCCACAACCATGCCAGGTCTCTCTGCATCAAAACTGCAATAGAATAGAAGGAAGAAAGTACATTAAACTATTGCCCACAGTACTGGCACTCCATATACATAAAATAGTACCAGAAAGTGTTGATTAAATAGACTAGCTAATGCATGATAATTACCTGAAGTGCTGGTAACTCGAAATCTGTGGGAGTGCCCGGAAGTAGGGTTTCAGATGCTCTTGCCAGTTGTAGCATTCAACAAGCACGGTGCCGTCTTCCAGTCCAACAAGCTGGGGGATGTTGACGTGCTTCACAGGAGAGCTGTCCCTGACGACTCCAGCAATGGCAGACAGAGTGTCCACTCTGGTCTTCCTGAAGCTCTGCTTGACCAGGCCGAAGCACCAGTCAGGGCCAAACTTGGTGTGGCCTGCAATCAGGAAGTGGACGTCCAGCTGCAGGTGAAGCTTGTGCATGGTCCGCCAAGCACAGTACCACAGCACAAAATTGTTCTTGTTTTGTCCACGGCAGTTGTCGCAATGAAGGTCCACATGTGTTTCTCCAACTCCATAGTTGTTGAAGAAATGATGCACGTAGTTGATGACTGCATTGCTGCCCTTGCTTGAGGCCATCCCTTCGTCGATCAGGTAGTTCACTTGCTTCGGTATTCCCTCACAGCAGACACCAAAAATGCCACACTTACGAGGAGTCAAGAAGTACATGGGTCCTGGCTGAAAAGGGTCAGAAGGGAAGTGAACCTAAGAGACAAAGGAAAAAATAGGAAGAAAAGGAAAAGATGAGATGCATTGAAAATCAAAAACACACATGTAACCCTAACCATACCACATCACATCACAACACACTCATCATAGGATGAACGTATTCTCACCTGTTGTGCAAAATCAAAGCTGTAGTGCATAGTGATCTTCTTGCTGCCTGGTGTGGAGGGGCCAAGGGAGAGCTGCAAATCCTCACAGGTCTTGGCACATGCAGCTTTCATGTCATTGTAGAGTGACCGCTCCTGTAGAACAAGGTTGAGATGCTGCTCCTGCTTCTTCAGCTTGGCTGATTTCACGTTGTCAGGCAGGTTGGCACTTCGGTAAACTTGATAGTTGTTGCTCTGACACAGCCAGCAGAGATCTGTCCGGGGTTTGGTGCTTGCTATGTGAGGGAGCAATGACTTCCACAGCCGTCTGAAGGTGTCCAGAGCCACAACACGGTGTTCTGAAAATAAATAATATTTTATTTGTATGATATTATTGAATTAAATATGTATGTTTTTAACCATAGGATGTCAAAGTATGTATGTATCCAACTTTTACATACCAAGCTTTTCCACAGCATCTTTGTAGAGCCGCCACACTGTAGCTTTGGAGACATTGGATGGCAGCAACTTTGCAGTTAAATCCCTGTGACCAGGGTGTCTGCCAGGCAAGACAATGGCATGGTCTTCAGCGTAGTTGCCGATGAACGTCACAACTCGTTCGATGTCCTCTTTCTTAAGGAAGTAGCGGTTTGTACGTGGACCCTTCTTCCTTTCTCGCACTTGTCCACCATTCTCCTGGTAGTCTTGGGCTATGGCCTGGAGCTTGTTCTTGCTCATGCTGTAACCAAAACAAAAAACAAGGTGTCAGACTAACATACCTCTCATGCTCTCTCATTCTGTTTCTCTCTGTAATAGCTACCTAGCTAGCTAGATATTAGCTGCCTCGCTGGGTAGTTTAGGAACACGGGGCTAGCTCAGCTAACTAGCATGTTAGCTAACGTTAGCTAGCTAGATATTAGCTGCCTCGCTGGGTAGTTTAGGAACACGGGGCTAGCTCAGCTAACTAGCATGTTAGCTAACGTTAGCTAGCTAGATATTAGCTGCCTCGCTGGGTAGTTTAGGAACACGGGGCTAGCTCAGCTAACTAGCATGTTAGCTAACGTTAGCTAGCTAGATATTAGCTGCCTCGCTGGGTAGTTTAGGAACACGGGGCTAGCTCAGCTAACTAGCATGTTAGCTAACGTTAGCTAGCTAGATATTAGCTGCCTCGCTGGGTAGTTTAGGAACACGGGGCTAGCTCAGCTAACTAGCATGTTAGCTAACGTTAGCTAGCTAGATATTAGCTGCCTCGCTGGGTAGTTTAGGAACACGGGGCTAGCTCAGCTAACTAGCATGTTAGCTAACGTTAGCTAGCTAGATATTAGCTGCCTCGCTGGGTAGTTTAGGAACGAAGGGACAGCTCAGCTAACTAGCATGTTAGCTAACGTTAGCTAGCTAGCCTTTGTTAGTTAGTGCTAGATTTGTTATGCTAGCTAGACTCAGTCACTTGTTTAGAAATGAGCTACTGCTAAACGACTAACGTAAATGTAAACAGCACAGGTAGTATAAAGATAGCTTACCCTATAGAAAAGCAGAAAGCTTGGCGGCAGACAACCGTCGTGTGAATCTGGTACGTCGTTCGCCGCAACTTTCGCTTGGTAGCAACTTGCTTTGTTGAAACAGTCAGCTCTGTATCACAGTTCAACACGTACAAAACTGCGTGTACGAACGAGTCCTGCTCTCCTGGAGTTCTAGCTGCCATGTTCAGTCTCGACCGGTAAACCAATTCAGGGTTCACTTTGCGAAGGCAAGAGGTAGGAGCCACAGCAGAATTCTCCTTTCGTCTCACTTGGCACTTGCAATCAAAGTTTTTGATCCTGTCCATTTCTTCTGTTTCACAGTCGATGTTCACGGTAACAATATCGATTGCTCGTAAAACTCTTTCCATGTCCTGGATGCCATCCCCCTCTTCTCCATCTTCGTCGACTTCCAGCTCGAGATCAGAAGCATTGTCCTCTTCTTCACTACCACATTCCGAGTTTGTACCATCGTCAACATCCATGTAGTCCTTTAGGTACGAATCCATAAGTTCTCCATTGTCGAATCGTCGAGCGGCGTTGAGCAGATCTTTGTTCAGAGCTTTCGCAAAAGCAGTAGCATCCATGGTTAAACGTGGAACTGAATGTAAACAAACACCACGTGCAGTTCTTATGGGCAGGGTGGGGGGCGGAGAACCCGGAAGCAATAGCCAATGAAAACAAATCATGCTAATCGATCTGCCCGCCCCCAAGCCCGGCTCGAAATCAGCTAAAAACGAGCTTAGTTTGCAGACTAATTAAACGTATTTCGTGAACCTAAAACTGTTGTCTGTTATAGTAAGTAGGTTCTTCACAACTTCAACTTTGGTAATACACCAAAAAACAAAAAACGAAAAAAAACGTTTTTTTAGTTATTTTGCCCTCTAGCGCATTTCGGGGTTTGCCGAGTTGCGGACCAAATCACCAGCCGCTGTCACATATGAGTGTCTGTCTTCTGACCAGGGAAATCAGGTTAAATTCATGCAACAGCATCATCATCATCATGATCATCATCATCATCATCATCATCATACAACTGCAATCACATTCAATTCATCTGAAGGCGTCAAACGAGTGTCAGGTCCTTTCAAGCATCTCATTACATTAATTATATTTTGGGACATATCTTTTAGGACCTATTTGTCTACATGTCTACAGGCCACATGGTCATTCTCCAGGCCTTCCACCTGCCTGGAAGTCACACATTTACCATCAAGTCTCAGTGTGGGGATAGCTTGATAATTCAGCTATCTGTGAACAACACTCACAACTCTTGTTTCTCTCTAAACCTCACATTTCTCAGAAGAATGCCCCCCTACACTTGGTGTGTTTAGGCTATGTAGTCTATGTGCTACTGCGCTCTCTCAGGATGAATTGTTTAGGCTAAAGGCTACTACCCTCTCCCTGGTTGAAGTGTGTAAGTTATAGACCACTCCCCTCTTCCCAGGCTTAAGGTTACTAGCTTATCCATTGATGAAGTGGGTAGAATGTAGGCTACTACCCTCTCCATAGGTGGAAGTGTGTAGGCTAATAGGCTACTAACTCTTTTCCTGGGTGGAAGTATGTAGGCCATAGCTGATAATAACTGTTGTGGGGGGTTGCAATTGTATCAATTGACAATTAACAAACAAGCAATATGAACCCCATCTAGCCACAAGGGGCGCCACAGCAATCAATTGTGTTTCAGCCATTTTTAAGCATTTTGGCTTGTTGTAGCGCCCCCCCTGTGGCCAATCTGTGTCACATTTCTCCAACTTGCCTTAAGATATGCTCTGGTACTATTGTACCAGGAATTGGAAAAATTGGCCTGGCGGTTAGGTCTAAACAGGAAGTGAGCTCTCTAGCGCCCTCTGCAATTTTCATTGCCTCATAGTGGCTGTTCAATTCAAATTTTCCAACTTTTGCCAAGATGGAATTGTAGATATTCAATGCAAGATTACATCTACTGAGATTCATGTAGATTGATAAAACTACCTAGGAGGAGATAGATTTTAAGAGTTTTACAATAAATTAAAAATGACAGAAATCTACATAACGGGAAGTTACGGGTTCTTGAGGCAAATTTGTTCACCATAATTAGACTCAAATGTGTTTAAAGTGTCATGCCTCTAGCTCAAAGAGGGATGAGTTATGGCTGTTCAAAGTTTACATTTTAGCCCCTTTTTGGCCAATCCATGTGAGACTTGCTTCACGGCTTCAGGCCCTAAGCCTCTACCATCGTGCAAAGTTTCATAAAAGGTTACCAATCGGCTATGGGGCCAGCCATAGGCTCCTATGGCAGATGAATAATAATAACACTAACAATTACAATAGGTGCCTCGCACCTTCGTGCTTGGCCCCTAAATAATAAAAACTAAAACAAACAAGCAGATAATTCAACACAAGGAAGTCCTACACTTGATCAGCTTATAAATCAACTAGTTCTTATTCTGTCCTCGATGTGCCGTGTCGGTGGTCGGAGTACAGTTGACCATTTTGATCTCCTTTTCTGGAATCAGAAACAGTACAAAGACAATACAGGAAAATAGTTTCCTTACACAGAATTGAATGCTTCTCATGTTATTTAACATATGTAAATCGCTTCAATCCCCCCGCGTGGAAATATCCATTCATCTCTCATTTATTCTACTTCATAATTTGTTCTTATCCCAACAAAATAGTGTGGATGACTCTAACTATAGAAGTCGCTTGAGTCTTTCATATTGATAACATTCTCACAAACGTTTTGCAACAACACAGAGAAACTTGAGTAGACTAATGTCAGGACTTACAACACAAGATAAAGACTGGAGCTGCAAGACGCATGATTCATCATGAAATGCCCACACATTTCCTGATCACGTGTCACATGACTTGAACCGACTAGAGTAACTATTTCATAATAAAAGTATGTTTCACATAGAACATGTCAGTTCTGACAAAACAAAACAAAAACAGACTAATATTCAGTACCTCGCTTTCCCTGTGAAAACGGTTATTACAACAACCACGTTGAAGTTCCTATACTGCGCAGTTTTATTATTATTTTTGGTTTAGTTAGTTTAGTTAGTTAGTTAGTTAGTTAGTTTACAGTAGGCTTGTAGACACTAGTGCCTCTAAGGTAGCCTACTATACTAAAGACCCAAAATATTAAACCCCAACAGTTTAACAAACAGTAGAACAAACAATAAAACAAACAAACAATAAAACAAATGTTCAATTATTTTCTTGGTGCATTTTATATATATTTTTTAATACTTGTTTCTATTGAAATGCTGGGTGGGGCGGAGGACTGGAGCACCGGGCCGTCCCTCTCGTTACTCAGCCTCTGTGAATCCGGTGAGTGTTGAAAGCCGCTTAATTAGCGGGGTGATCAGTCTGACGGTGCCGCGCGTCTCGCCGCCCCTCGCCCGGACCAGCATTCCTTGTTCTGACATCAAATTGTAATGGATTCTTTTGAAAGGGTAATAACCTCAAAACCACACTGGTAAACTTTGAAATAGGAAGAAAACTATATATCCCAAAATAAGAAATGCTCTGGCCAGAGGACACTTCAGAACAGACACCAGGTTGCATCTGAGGAGAAGTGCAAAGAAATTGTTAGTCAGTGATAGTTTTCTTATACAGTAGACAATTTCGAAATTTAAAAATCAACCGTGTAGCGAACGCTCTTTCATCTAGGCTACTTGGCACGGTAGTCTATCCTGGTCTTTATCACCTAAAATCAAGCATGAGGCAAAAACAAAACATAAAATTATTTTATTCTACTGAAAAATCTCGTCTCTACCCCTCTCATACCAGGCACGAGTGTGTGTGTGTGTGTGTGTGTGTGTGATTATATTGTGAATGTGTGTCTGTCTTTTCTTTTTGCCACTGCTTTCTAAGAGAAGTTATGTTTCTCTGTATAATATTTTTAATGTCTTATGTAAAGCACCTTGTGGCTGAAATGTGCTATATAAATAAACTTGCCTTGCCCTGTATTGTGTACGTGTGCGTGTGTATGTGTGTGCTTGTAAGAGGGTACATGTGTGTGTGTGTGTGTGCTTGTAAGAGGGTACATGTGTGTGTGTGTGTGTGCTTGTAAGAATGTTTGTGTGTGGTGTCAGTGTGTGAGAGGGCGTGTAGGGTGAGTGTGAGAGGGAGGGTGCGTGTGTGTGAATGTGTGTTTGTATTGAGTGTGTGCGTGTGTGCGGGTATGCGTGTGTGATGTATGCTCTGTGTTGTATGAGTAAGTGTGTGAGTGTGGTGTGTGTGTGTGTGTTCGTAAGAGGCTGCGTGTGTGTGTGGGGTGAGTTTAGCGTATAGGGTGTGTGTATGTATGTGTGTGTGGCGTGCTCGTAGGAGGGTGCGTGTGTGTGTGGGGTGATTTTAGCGTATAGGGTGTGTGTATGTGTGTGTGTGTGGTGTGAGTGTGTGAGAGGGCGTGTAGGGTGAGTGTATGAGAGTGAATGTGTGTTTGTATTGAGTGTGTGCGTGTGTGATGTATGCTCTGTGTTGTATGAGTGAGTGTGGTGTGCGTGTGTGTGTGGGAGTGCTTGCTGTGTAGGTGTGTGTGTGTTGTGGAATGTGTGTCTGGTTTAAGCGTGTGTGTGTGTGTGTGTGTGTGGTGATTTACTGTACGTGCGTGCGGGTGTGTGTGTATGTGTGGCTTGTGGACTGAACTCGCTTTATGTGATGAGGACTGGGACAGAGAGAGATTAAACAAATCAAAGAACTTTCATTTACAGCAACAGAATAACCAGAGACCAAACCACTGCGACGATGCAAATAAAGTGCCTGCTCTCCAGTATTATATACGCTCAACGGCTTGTTTTTGCTTATGGTGCCTGTTGCTTTTTTTTTTTTTTTTTTTTTTTTTTTAGTCCATTCTGTCATGGCCGCTATTCCTTTTTCTACTTTGTGAATTTATTTCATGATGGCTGGGACCCACGTGGGCCGTGATCCTCACTTCACTGTATTTTCTTATCCGCTTAAATTTATGGGCTCCCGATACATGAAAGCCTGTTGGGCCCTTACGATCGTAAATCGATCCGCGAGAGCTTTTACTTAAAAATCCCAGTTTTTCGTCTGTTGGGCCCTTACAATCGTAAATTACGGCCTCGTTATTCTGAACTCAATAGTAACACTTATTTATAAACTACATACGGTTTTAAATCATAGAACCACTCGCTACACTCTAGTTTTTTTAGGAAAAGAAAAACAACCCACAACCCCAAATTATTCTATTCTCACAACACGTCGCGACTCTCATATTATTTACTCCGCCGGCATGCTTATTTACACTTATTTACAAATTCTTCTCTGATCAGATTTATTGCCCTCTCGGCAGCGCGTAAGTGCTCACACAGGCACTATGCCCTTTTGGCAACGCTTAGTTACTCACACAGGCAACTTTTCTAACTTAGGGGTCAAAAATTGCCCTCTCTGCAGCGCGCAGTTGCTCAAACAGGCAACCTGCCCTCTCGGCAGCGCGTAGTTGCACATCTCAGGCAACCTTTCTATAGCGTGTAGGTGCTCACACAGGCACTGCCCTCTCGGCAACGCTTAGTTGCTCACACAGGCAACTTTTCTATAGCGTGTAGGTGCTCACACAGGCACTGCCCTCTCGGCAACGCTTAGTTGCTCACACAGGCAACTTTTCTAGCTTTAGGGGTCAACTTATTTACACTTATGCTTTTATTTACCAGCACACAGTTGCTCGAACAGGCAACTTATTTACACTTAAGCTTTTAGCCACACTTCAGAGGAGGAATTTAAACCTAAGTAGGCTAATTTATTCCTCAAAAGTATCAATCGTACAAATTCAATATAAAATGTATTTCTTGTACTATTTCAACATAACTCTGGCTGTACTATACATTTCTCAACACTGGTGTTACGGTACTCAAGAATTATTAGCCTGTGCATGGCTGAGCTAGTCATGCAACAAGCCAACTGAACTATAGCCTGTGCATGGCTGAGCTAGTCATGCAACAAGCCAACTATACATTTCTCAACACTGGTGTTACGGTACTCAAGAATTATTAGCCTGTGCATGGCTGAGCTAGTCATGCAAAAAGCCAACTGAACTATAGCCTGTGCATGGCTGAGCTAGTCATGCAACAAGCCAACTGCTATTCATTCACACTTTCCGCTCACACATATAGAGCACATAAAGTAACACATACGACATTTATGACAAACGATCGCATAGGATTCTCGGTACACACATATAAAGCAACACATACGACATTTATGACAAACGATCGCATAGGATTCTCGGTACACACATATAAAGCACATAAAGCAACACATAGGACATTTATGAGAAACGATCGCATAGGATGCTCGGTGCCTTTGATGTTTTAAATGGACCAAATCTGATAAACACGATTTAAAGTAAGATTTATTCTAGATTCTTTGAAGAGGGGCGTTTTAATTACCTGCAGCCCGGGCGGATCTTGACCACGTCAAACACACGTTAAAATGAATTAGCAGACTTTATAAATGGCTCTGCTTACCTTGTAATTTAGGGCCCTGTGTGTCTGACGCGGACAGGTCCGTTTCCTGGCGTATGGTAGCGGTTGCCTCCTCCTCCTGGCTGGCTCGCCAATTGTCGTGTAAAATAATTTACTATGTCTTAGGTCAAATTCCAAGAAATAAATCTAAGTCCAGATTGGTTTCAGAGTTCCAAAATAACTTCAGAGTCCGAGAAGAAAAACAACTTGAGGCACCAAGAGTCCACATGCGATTTGACTTTATTGCTCTTCAGAAAAAACAGCAGAAAAGTCGGAGCTTCCCCGGGAAAGACACCTTGTCCTTTGTGTTATTGACTTTTATAGTCTTATCACCACTCCCCCCCCCCTTGACCACATCCCATTTTCCATACATCACTTACTTTGCCACCAATCAAATGGTGTCTAATTTGCTGGCTCAGCAATAACTTATGTCCAAATATGTCCTACATCCGTGCCCCCCCCCCATCAGATTCCCGTCCGGGAATCCCCTCTGGGTATATGGGCACCTGAAAACTGCTTCTGTACATAAGACTGCAGTGTCAGCATTAAATCTTTTGGCAACTTTGGGAGGAGAAGAGGGGAAGACTGGGAATCTAACAGGAAGACATTGGGATATTTTGAATGCTCAGGCCGGGCGCACATTTATTCTTCCCACCTTAATGCTGCTGGCCAAGCACTTCTTAAAACTGCTGACTTATCAGGGAAACTCCATTTTCTACAGATCCGTTCCCAGTGGCTACACCTGGTGGTGACTTTTTATACTACTATTGGGCAGTTTTATTGTTGGTTTCATCTAATATCCCTCATGAGCAGGTTAGCCTTTAAAGTTCTGGTTATGTAGTACAATGTATACCATAGGATGATTATGATTACAATATCATGACATGATTCAAATGCAGGGGAGCTAAATCAAATTAAATCACTACAGTGTCTCTCGTCTGTCCCCAGCGTGTGTGTGTCTCTCTTGTCTGTCCCCAGCGCGTGTGTGTGTCTCTCTTGTCTGTCCCCAGCGCGTGTGTGTGTCTCTCTTGTCTGTCCCCAGCGCGTGTGTCTCTCTTGTCTGTCCCCAGCGCGTGTGTGTGTGTCTCTCTTGTCTGTCCCCAGCGCGTGTGTGTGTGTCTCTCTTGTCTGTCCCCAGCGCGTGTGTGTGTGTCTCTCTAGTCTGTCCCCAGCGCGTGTGTGTGTGTCTCTCTTGTCTGTCCCCAGCGCGTGTGTGTGTGTCTCTCTTGTCTCTCCCCAGCGCGTGTGTGTGTGTCTCTCTTGTCTGTCCCCAGCGCGTGTGTGTGTTGCTCCGTTCTCTCGCATGCACGCTGAGGCAGCACACATTTGCAAACATGGCAAACGGTCTGAAACAGGGGTGGCCAACCCGCGGCTCGCATGCGGCTCTTTGCCCGTCAATGTGCGGCTCCTCCATTCATTGATTAAAAAAAAGTTGGCTTGTGGCTCTTCCATCCTTTCATTAAAAATATAAATTCATTCATTCCTTAAGAACGTTTCTCTCTCTCTCTAGTTTCGCTGTGCATTTCTTACTGCCCATTTTAGTTTATTTCAGATTTGTCATAAAATCATGATTCGTTTCGCTAGGTCGCGAGGAAGTCGCGTGAGAACCACTTCAAACCAATCATATAGGAAGCAAATCACTTTGGTAACAAAATAATTTTAAACGAAATAATTTGCTTTGCGTGGGTCATTCTCTTTTACGACAAAAGCTAACGTACCCTAGGCTACTGTACACAACCAAAGAATGGCTGGAAAGAAATGCGCAGCGAAAAGAAAATATTAAGACGAACACATGACATTTTTTACCCGAGTGGGAGAGTCAATTTTTCTTCATAGAACGTAATGGTAAGCCATTCTGTCTGATATGCCAGACATCATTGGGACATTTCAAAGCCTCAAATCTCCAGCCCAGTCCAGCCCAGTCCAGCCCAGTCCAGCCCAGCCCAGTCCAGCCCAGCGTAACCCATCCCAGTCCAAAATATATTATGTCAGAAAATATCTTGTTGTATGTATTAATTTTAAATAAATTAACTTTAAATGTATATTTAATGGACAATAAAGTGTTTCTTATTTTAGACTGGGGTGCCTTGGGATTTTAAGTAGGCCTACTTATGAAGGGTGCAGTGACTGAAAAAAAGGTTGAGAAACGCTGGTATATATGGTGTGGCTCTGGGTGGTACCACAGTAATTTTTGTGGCTCTTAGTCTCTGACTGGTTGGCCACCCCTGGTCTGAAAGGTAGTTTGCAGTGAACAAAAATAGATGTATAGATAAGATAAAAATTGTAATGCAACATGCCCCTTCACGTTGAACACATGAGATTTTTGTATAATCAACAAATCGTTGCACTTCAGAGTAAAACACACTACACGCATCTGCCTATCTTAACACTGCGGCCTTGAGATTTTAGGGGATTATTACAAATTTTTACAATTAATCTGCGGTCCACATACATGCCAAACCGTGGGGGCACTCCATACGGATCACGGATCAATAGGATCACTATTTAAACTGCTATACCAGCTGCTATAACAAAACAAAACACGATCGGTATGGGCAGTGCATCAGGGCAGATATGACTCATAGATGATCGGTATGGGCAGTGCATCAGGGCAGATATGACTCATAGATGATCGGTATGGGCAGTGCATCAGGGCAGATATGACTCATAGATGATCGGTATGGGCAGTGCATCAGGGCAGATATGACTCATAGATGATCGGTGATCGGTATCGGCCACAAAAAAACGTGAGCGGGGCACGTTTGTATAGGTTTGTCAGAGAGGTTGCATTCTCACTGCAAACAAACTGCTTCATGGGGTGATTGCAAGTGTGCTGAGATCCCCCTCTAGGCGGTCTCGGTCCAGTTGATTTGGTACCGAGTGCGATTGCTGTGTTCAGATTTGCCCAAACGAACCCATCTAGCGGGGGAAACACTGAATAGACCCTGAAATACTATACTTTTGAGAATGCAGTACCTCCTCCCTGACCTGCACAGAGAGAAGAGGCTGTTGTCTGGGTGGCTGGGATCCTTCAGGATTCTCCTGGCCCTGGTTCTGCACCGCTTTGTGTAGATGTCTTTGAGATGTCCTTGAGAACGGCCCTGTGACGCGTTCAGCTGACCGTACCACTCTCTGCAGTGCCCTCCAGTCTTGCATGGTGCTACTCCCATACAAGGCCATGATTTGTTGAATGACAGTGCAAGTTCAAGAACGAGTGGAAAGAAGTTTCAGGGACTGGCTGGGGGAAAGAAGATCCCCGGTTCAGGAACTGGCTAGGACAGGGACTGGCTAGGACTGGCTAGGACAGGGACTAGCTAGGACAGGGACTGGCTAGGACAGGGGTTTGCAGTCAGGGACCTGCTAGGACAGGGGGGACCTGCTAGGACAGGGGGGACCTGCTAGGACGGGTTTGCAACCCGTGTCTCCGGAGACGCTTTAGTCCCTCTCCAGTGGCTCCCTGGCTTCGACAAAAAAAAAAAAGGAAATGAATAACTAAATAAATGTATTACTAAAATACAAGATTGTGATGGTATTCAAGTTAGCTAACTAGCTAGATAGTAGCAGATTGCATAGAAATTCACCAGCATGCAGGGATTTTCCTCCCTCAGACCCCCCCCCCCCCCCTTAATGTGTACCCCCCCTCGGGTGCGTACCACCAAGCCTGAAAACAAATCTAGGAGAAACACTGCCTTCATTATAAGACACATGTTTTGCGGTTCCAGTCAGATTTTGTATTTATTTTCAGGCTAAAAATGTCTCTCGATAGTAAAGGTTGCTGATCCCTGGGCGAGGGGAACGAAGACCCCCAGTTCAGGAAGCAGCTAGGGGAAGTATCAGGACACGTGCAGCCATAGGGCACAGAGGAACATGGAGTACTGCGGATAACCCTAACCCTAACCGATACCAGCTAGATCAGCACTGAAAATGTCCTGGAGAAGGATCTGTAGGAAAGAGAGGGAACCCTGAACTGTGCTGGACTCCCTCAGGTGGACAAGCACATCCGGCGCCTGGACACGGACCTGGCCCGCTTCGAGGCCGACCTGAAGGAGAAGCAGATGGAGAGCACTGACTATGACTCCGCCTCCAGCAAGGGAAGAGACAAGAGTAGGTTTCTCTGTTTGGTGCCTCTTTGTTTTCCTGTCTTACTATCTATCTATTACCCTTTCTCTTCTCTCTGTCTCTTTCTCTGTCCCTCTCTCTCTCTCTCTCTCTCTTTTTCTTTCTCTTCATTTAATCTTTATTTAACCAGACAAATCCATTAACTTTGTCTTTCACTCAGACTCAACTTTGTTCTATCTCTCAGAGTGCCCTCACCCCTTCATGTCTCTCTCACAGTCCCTTTCTCCCTCTCTTTCGCACCCTCTTTCTCTCTCTCTCTCTCTCTCACACACACACACACCATCATGCGTCCACACTACATAGAGTAATTCCCCCTCTCTTAGGTGAGCTGAGGGGTCCTAAGGAGAAAAAGGTGGCCAGGTCCAGGTCGAAGGTCAAGTCAGACGAAGACTGCAGCCCCAAGAGTGCCCAGAAAAAAGTCAAACTCACCCCAACGTAAGCCTCTTCATCATGGTCCAATTTATGGTTTTATGTGAACATTTTGAATGTTATGTCCATGTTTATGTTCTGTTCTGTTTATGTTCTGTTTTGTAATCGTCCCAGTCTGGGAATCCACACTCAACAGTATTTTATTTTATTTTATTCCATTGGTACCTACTCCTGTTCATCATTTGCTATGTTGATCGTCCCACTGCACTGTAGTCTGTCTCTCTCTCTCTCTCTCTCTCTCTCTCTCTCTCTCTTTGTTTTCTTTCTTTCTCTTGTGGTTTTCTGCCCTGAACATCATCTCTCTAACCCTAACCCTGAACATCATCTCTCTAACCCTAACCCTGAACATCATCTCTCTAACCCTAACCCTGAACATCATCTCTCTAACCCTAACCCTGAACATCATCTCTCTAACCCTAACCCTGAACATCATCTCTCTAACCCTAACCCTGAACATCATCTCTCTAACACTAACCCTGAACATCATCTCTCTAACCCTAACCCTGAACATCATCTCTCTAACACTAACCCTGAACATCATCTCTCTAACACTAACCCTAACCCTGAACATCATCTCTCTAACCCTAACTCTGAACATCGTCTCTCTAACCCTAACCCTGAACATCATCTCTCTAACCCTAACCCTGAACATCATCTCTCTAACCCTAACCCTGAACATCATCTCTCTAACCCTTACCCTGAACATCATCTCTCTAACCCTAACCCTAACCCTGAACATAGTCTCTCTAACCCTAACCCTAACCCTGAACATCATCTCTCTAACCCTAACCCTGAACATCGTCTCTCTAACCCTAACCCTGAACATCGTCTCTCTAACCCTAACCCTGAACATCGTCTCTCTAACCCTAACCCTGAACATCGTCTCTCCTCAGATCTGCCGTCCCTCTCGTACTCTTATCTATTGTTTTAACAGCCTATCTCATGTCCTTGACACCTTTCCTTGACACCTTTCCTCTGTCCTCAGGCCCGAGCTTCCGCCCCCTGTGGTGAACTTCGGGAACGTTCACCCGTCCGACGTGCTGGACATGCCAGTGGACCCCAACGAGCCCACATACTGCCTCTGCCACCAGGTGTCCTACGGAGAGATGATCGGCTGTGACAACACTGACGTGAGTCCTCACACAGGGACGAGTACATGGGTTTAATATGTATGGGGCCAGGGTTTCCGTTAGCCGGTAATTACCGGTTTTTGTCCGGAAAAATCTGTTGAAGTCCGATATATTAAAATCTCTCCGGTCATAATGTCCGGACACAATAATTCCCCCTAATTGTATTAGGCGTACAATAGGCAAAAATTAAATTTCCATATATTATGATTCCTTTTGCATATAAAAAAACGAATAGGCCTATTCATTTTGTTCCGTTAATGTTTAGGCTACTGTATATGCGATGAAAAAATAGCCGTAAGATAAATCTGCCTATAGGCAAGCGAGAGGGAGCCCGATCGAGGTATGGAGCTTGAGGCGAAAATGCATAGGCCCATTAATATCGAATGGAAATTAGCCTATGCAGGTTGTAAGTTCTCACACTTTATTTAGGAGGCTATATTTATTTTCAAAAAGTTTTGTTCTATTTTAGCCTATCTGATAAAAGGCCGAAATAATATAATGACGCTGTTTTATTGATAAAAAGGGTAGGCTAAAACTGGAAAGAGAAATTAGTAAACACATATTACTGTCGCAAATCCCAAACCAATTAGCCTACATCCTCAAATCCGATTCATGCAATTGAAATAAACATTCATGTTCTAGCCTACAGTCGCAATTCAAAGCTGACTATTTTTGTGGCTGTGCAATTACATATAGGCCTAGCGCATGGAATCATGACAGCCTATCACACATTTAATCATACGGATGTGAAATAAGACAATAAATGGCATATATAAGATACACAACGGCCAATCACCGCGACAAACACCTATAATAGGCCTAATATTATATTATAATATAATGACCATCTGTATGGGGCCACACCGAGAGATGGTTTAACTGCTGTGACCACGCTGACAGTCCTCAATCATACAGTGATACTTGAATGTGGGTTTGCTGCATCTCCAGACAACATGAGGTCAAGCTCCGCGCTTGAGATCATGTACATGTTTCTTTCTTACTTGGCACGTAGCTCGGGAGGTAGAGCGGCTGGCTGGGGATCGGAAGGTCCCCGGTTCGATCCCAGCTCCCAGCAGTGTGCCTTGAGCAAAACTGAACCCCAAAATCGCTCATGTGCAGCACGGTGGCGCAGTACTTAGTACTGTCACCTCACAACAAAAAGGTCTCTGGGCCTTTCTATGTGGAGTTTGTATATTCACCCTGTGTTCGTTAGTGTTTCCTCCCAAGAACCCAATATGAAAAACATGCAGAAGAACAGATGCTCTTCAGTCCTGTCCCTGACCAGGACCTGGCCTGAGCGCTTGGACTTGGTCCCCGGGTGTGGCCCCCGGGCGTGGCCCCCGGGCGTGGTCCCCGGGCGTGGTCCCCGGGCGTGGTCCCTTGGCGTGGTCCCTTGGCGTGGTCCCTTGGCGTGGTCCCTTGGCGTGGTCCCCGGGCGTGGTCCCCGGGTGTGGTCCCCGGGCGTGGTCCCTTGGCGTGGTCCCTTGGCGTGGTCCCTTGGCGTGGTCCCCGGGCGTGGCCCCCGGGCGTGGTCCCCGGGCGTGGTCCCCGGGCGTGGTCCCCGGGCGTGGTCCCCGGGTGTGGTCCCTGGGCGTGGTCCCTTGGCGTGGTCCCTTGGCGTGGTCCCCGGGCGTGGTCCCCGGGCGTGGTCCCCGGGCGTGGTCCCTTGGCGTGGTCCCTTGGCGTGGTCCCTTGGTGTGGTCCCTTGGTGTGGTCCCTTGGCGTGGTCCCTTGGTGTGGTCCCTTGGCGTGGTCCCTTGGCGTGGTCCCTTGGCGTGGTCCCTTGGCGTGGTCCCCGGGCGTGGTCCCTTGGCGTGGTCCCTTGGCGTGGTCCCTTGGTGTGGTCCCTTGGCGTGGTCCCCGGGCGTGGTCCCCGGGCGTGGTCCCTGGGCGTGGTCCCTTGGCGTGGTCCCTTGGTGTGGTCCCTTGGCGTGGTCCCTTGGCGTGGTCCCCGGGCGTGGTCCCCGGGCGTGGTCCCTTGGCGTGGTCCCTTGGCGTGGTCCCTTGGTGTGGTCCCTTGGCGTGGTCCCCGGGCGTGGTCCCCGGGCGTGGTCCCCGGGCGTGGTCCCTTGGTGTGGTCCATGCACGCAGCCTACTGCTGCCCGTGGAGGAAGGACTGCACGGATGGATTGAAAGCAGAGAAACATTTCATCGGTGGAGCTTCTGCATGTCGTGTGTGTGTGTGTGTGTCCATTCTAGTCCTTACACACACAGTGTGCTGTGTTTGCACTGTATGACAAATAAACACTTTAGCTGTGTTCCGAATCGCGCGCCTCTATACTATATAGTGTGCCAAAAACTAACATGTGCAAGTTGCAACAGCTGTGGACGAATGTCACTTTATGGACTACGACGGATGTGGGCAAATTACAAGGCGCAATGTTATGACAAAGTGGTATGTCGCAATTGTATGCATACTGTGTGCAAAGTACGTACTTTCTAAGGGCAGCTGTTGTACATACTGGTAGTAAAAAGTAGAAGTATGCGATTCTGAACTTTCTCTTTCTCAAGTGGCCAATGGTCCTACAATATACTGTTTGACCACTCGGGGCCAGGCCAGAACCATGAAAGTCCTCATCTTTCCCTCTTAGTCACTGACCCATGTGTGTCATTGCAGTGCTCCATCGAGTGGTTCCATTTTGCCTGTGTGGGCCTGACAACCAAACCCAGAGGAAAATGGTGAGTCAGAGAGTGGACTCTGGGAAATGTGGCCTTTTCTCCCTTATATTATACAACAACACACACATGCAGATTATTCCCTGTTTTTTCTGTAATAGTGTTTTATTACAGATTTATGGAGATCCACTCAAAGTATATCCATGCACTCAATCCAGGACATTTAAAGCTATTTGATTTAAGAATTGCTGTAAACTATTGATGTTGTGGCCTTCTCTCTCTCTCTCACTATCTCTTTTTCTATCTACATCTCTCTCTTTCTCCATTGCTTTCTCTCTCTCTCTCTCCATCTTTTCCTCTATCTTTTTCTCCATCCCTCCCTCTCCTTCTCTCTCTTTCTCCTTATCTCTCTCACTCCATCTCTTCTGTCCCTCTCCATCTCTCTCTCTCCATCTCTCCTGTCCCTCTCCATCTCTCCTGTCCCTCTCTCTATGCATCCTTCCCTCTCTCCATCTTTCTTTCTCTCCATCTCTCCTGTCCCTCTCTCTCTGTCTCCTTTCCTCCCAGGTACTGCCCGCGGTGTACTCAGGAGAGGAAGAAGAAGTGACCCAAGAGAGACGGGGTGCTGGTCAGGGTCAGAGACAGGGTCCCGGGGGGGGGGGGGGGGTAGAGTCAGCCAGGGGGGGTAGAGTCAGCCAGGCAGCAGAGAGCCAGTCTGTGGGTGTCCACTTGCTTCCATAGATGCTAATAGCCAGGCCCTATGGAGACACCTTCTCTCAGCAATATGGGATCTCTCTCTTCTGACACCATGGAGGCCTATATACCTGCCTTTGTAAAAACTAAAGACATGATGGATGGATGGATGGATGGATGGAGGGATGACAAAGGTATAGTTACGGTCCTAGATTATGTACACATTTACATTCAAGTTTTTAATCTTCGTTTTGCCTTGCCTTTTATGCTGAATATAAAGCTCTGTTCACCCCCAAACTACAATTCAGATATGGCTCTTCCAGTCAGAAGAGTTTTCCAAATGTTACATCAGAAGTGTCAGAATCACACAGATGAGACAGTTACTATTGACCCAATCTCTTATTAAGAACCAAAGGGACTCATTATAACATTGACCAGACCAGCGCTTATGAGCTCAGCCCTCATCTACAGGGCAGAAGAGGTTCATGTGCTGTTTTTACTCCTAATGCTCTCACAGGCTATTTGCATATCTGTTCTGGCTTTCTAGAACAGACGAGATCAAGCAGATCAGATCTAGAACAGACGAGATCAAGCAGATCATTTGAAATCTTCTGCTGTATATAATCCAGAACAACTGTAAAAGGAGTCCACTGGAAGCAGGTAACACCTAGCCCTGTGGTATACCACCACACACCAGTCTCACTGGAAGCAGGTAACACCTAGCCCTGTGGTATACCACCACACACCAGTCTCAACTGAGGTAACACCTAGCCCTGTGGTATACCACCACACACCAGTCTCACTGGAAGCAGGTAACACCTAGCCCTGTGGAATACCACCACACACCAGTCTCACTGGAAGCAGGTAACACCTAGCCCTGTGGTATACCACCACACACCAGTCTCACTGGAAGCAGGTAACACCTAGCCCTGTGGTATACCACCACACACCAGTCTCACTGGAAGCAGGTAACACCTAGCCCTGTGGAATACCACCACACACCAGTCTCACTGGAAGCAGGTAACACCTAGCCCTGTGGTATACCACCACACACCAGTCTCACTGGAAGCAGGTAACACCTAGCCCTGTGGTATACCACCACACACCAGTCTCAACTGAGGTAACACCTAGCCCTGTGGAATACCACCACACACCAGTCTCAACTGAGGTAACACCTAGCCCTGTGGTATACCACCACACACCAGTCTCAACCCAATCTCTGACACACATCCTCACACTCAAGGACACACACACACACACGGCACGCACAGAATCCCTCTGTGGTCGCAGGTTATTTGCACAAAGCCTCAGTTATCACCAAGGATGGGATTCCTGAGCTGCCAGCCGCACCCAGTGACAAGAGGGAACAATGACAGGTCGATAAGGCTTGATTCATATTATATACACATAGACAGGTCGATAAGGTTAGGGTTAGGGTCAGGTCGATAGGGTTAGGGTCAGGTCGATAAGGCTTGATTCATATTACAACCATAACGTCTTGCTGCATATAGCCAGGAAATGTTTTTATAACTTTAAGTTTCTTCATGAGCAAATACTCTTGTGACAACACTCGAACCAAGAGTTGAGAATGTCTGGCCGGGTACGTGACTTCGCACAATTAGACCAGTACTTTGTAAAATACATAGTTTGATTTTTAAGGGAAGAAATTATGAGGAATTAATTTTGTTTCCATTATTTTGCATTCTAACTGTAACTTCAGTTCTGTATTGATGACAGTATTGTTTTTTACTGTAGACTGTCTAGTTTTTGGTGTCTTCACTTATTGATGAATAAAGCCTCCAAAAACAATGTATGGAATCATTGTGTTCTTATTCCTCTTTCCTGCTTTTGGTCTTGCAAAATATAACTTGTCTGAATAAAAAAACAATCCAACAAACTTATTCAACGGGGCCATCTCAAAACTCCTGACAACCACGGATAATTGAATTTCCTATGGACAGGTCCAGCGAACACGTGTGTGTTATCTCACTCATAGAAATCTGCTCTGATGGTCATTATAATCTGAATATTATAGCTGAACTAAAGTTACTAAATAAACTGTCTCTGAACTAAATGATTGAAGTAGCCCACCCTTTCACGCTAAAAGAATAGCCTTCTAAACATTACATTTGACTTGTTTTAAGGTCACTCAAATCAGAAGTTATTGGGGGCCTATAAGCAAGCCAGACTGCCCAATACAGTTGCAATTACATGTAGGTTCCTCTTGCACTGATTTCATTCTAGGCTATATAGAAATGTCTGGATGGACAAGCAACAACGACCTTGCCGTTTGAATGGGCGTCCACAGGGTGTGACCGTGGGGGCGTGTCTGAAGGCTCATGGTGAAGTTAAAATGTGGTTGCATCTCTGCTTGTCCCCGCTCTCCCTTTAAACCAGGTGGATTAACAGAACAGACCATCATAAACGGTACTTTTCTGAACTTTCTATCAAGCTATTTAATGCCTTCAAAGTTTAATTTGTATCTGTATAGGCCTAGGTTATTGGCACTATTGTACTTGTAATTGAATCATTCCTCTAAAATGTGATGATGGTTTGTTGTCTGTTTCCCGGGTTAGGGTCAGATACAACTTTCATTAGCTTAGTTGGGAATATTGGGGTGAGTTTTAAAAATGTATTTTCCTAATTTCCCTATTTTCAGTGAGGACTAAAACCATAACAACCACCATGGTGAATATTGGAGTCAATGGGTATGTATTATTATTATTAATATTATTATTATTTTACATCTCTTTACTCTCATGCTTGTGATTCATCTTCATACAGGGTTAGGGTTAGGGATATGGTTCATACAGGGTTAGGGTTAGGGATATGCTTGTTGAACTAGAGGTCAGCAGAGGAGGTACAGACTGCCAAGTCTCAGGATGGACTGTAGTTGAGACCATGTTGAGGGTTAGGGTTAAAGTGGCTGACAGCTCTCCTCATGGCTGCCTGCTGCTCCCCTTGCTCCTGGTGTCCGGGCCTCATCCATCGTCATGTTATTAGTAGGGTAAGGGTTAGGGCCTCATCCATCGTCATGTTATTAATAGGGTTAGGGCCTCATCCATCGTCATGTTAGGGTTAGGGTTAGGGCCTCATCCATCGTCATGTTATTAATAGCTCCTGTAGTCTCTCCTCCATCCCTGCAAGATGGTCACCCCTCTATCTCTTTTTTCCTCAGCTAACACATTCCTTTATTCTCTCCATCTCTATTTATACTAACGTGTAAATAGACTAACATTTATAACATTCCAACATTCCCAGCAGTGGTCAGAGATCTCAGAGATGTTGTTTTGGGGAGCTCTGTGACCCTGATATTTGGGGGGTAGGGCTACTGTAGGTGTTACCTATGCTTTTCCAAGCATAACCAGAGGAGATGGATGCCCATTTGAAACATGAAGCACTGTAGCTTGGAGAAGGGACGATCCACTCCTGGTTGAAATACTATTTGAAATAATTTCCTTGCTCTATTGCTCTCGTCTGGAACCAATGAGCAGTGCTCATGATGCATCCCTTTTGCTTTACAGACCATTATCTGTTGGTCTATACTTGATTGGCCAATGTCTGATGTCTGGTCTTTATCTGATTGGCCAATGTCAAGCAAATGTTTATCATTGACCAGATATTAGAACAGGCTGACTGGCTCTGTTGTGTAGTTTGCTTTGTCTTATTTCATGCGTTATTGACAGAATGCTATTGTGAACTCAACAGCCTGCATATTGAAGATTAGGCCTATTGTAGATTAGGATTACATTAGGCCTAGATTGTGTACACAAGGGGGCACAAGGCTGTGGTAATCTGAAGGGAATTTACAACTCTTACAAAGTTGTGGGTCCAATAATCTCACGTTCCATATTTGCGGTCCAGACATTGATATGATTCATTCTACCTAAACTTTAGGTCCTAAAGGAACCATGATAAGGAAGTTGGACTGTGTAACTGGACATTCAGATACAACAGGATGTAGGCTACAGACCATTTAAATTATGAAACTACTATGTACACTTTTTAAAGTTTGGTGTCAATTAAGATTTGTGCAACTTGACTGACTAGGATCGAATTTCCTGAAAATGCAACTGTTGTGTGTTGGTTTATGGTTGACTGAAGACTGTTGGTGGCATGAAGCTGTTGTCTCTTCCTCTTTTGGCTGACCTGTCGTCCGCTTGCACTCTCCAGGCTTAGCTGACTGCCTCCATATTAGGCTTAGCTGACTGCCTCCATATTAGTCTTATCTGACTGCCTCCATATTAGGCTTAGCTGACTGCCTCCATATTAGGCTTAGCTGACTGCCTCCATATTAGGCTTAGCTGACTGCCTCCATATTAGGCTTAGCTGACTGCCTCCATATTAGGCTTACACAGAGGCTATAGGCAGCAAATGTTAAGTACTGTTTCAGTCAAGATTGTCAGTCCTTGTAGGGCAGTCTTAGCTGGTGTGGTGGGGTGGGGTAGGAGGGCTGCCCTCTGCTGGCGAGAGAGGAATATAGCAACATCATAGAGATATCAGAGATATACAGGATGTCACACAACAGCTACTGTTGATATGCTGGGAGGATATTGCCGTTGTCGGGATTGGAGGGTGTGATTATGTAGATGCACTGTCGTACGTTTAGTGCTATTGGAATAGAGATCTATTGCTGTTCTAGGAGTATTGCTGCTCTAGTTAACTAATACTGCCCCCCCCCCACACACACACACACAGATTTGGGCGTATCGGACGTCTGGTAACCCGTGCTGCTGTCCAGGGTGCCAAGTTGAACGTCGTCGCCATCAACGACCCCTTCATCAGCCTGGAATACATGGTGAGAACTGCAAGGTGCATGAAAGATGTATTGAAAAACATATATGTAGGCGGAGAGATGTGTATTGAGACGTCTAGCAATGCCGTGCTGTTCCTCTCCTGTGGCCCCTCCCAGGTGTACATGTTCAAGTACGACTCCACCCACGGCACCTGGAGACACGGAGAGGTGAAGGCCCAGGGAGGCAAGCTGATCATCGGCAAAATGTCCATCACCGTCTTCCACGAGTGAGTACACACACACACACACCACCTGGGGTTGCTTAGGATTTAAATAGTATCTTAACACCCTCTCAGTCAAATTGTGTATGAGTGTGCCGGGCTCCATGCAGCCAACAGAATCGTTTTGGCACTGTGGAGATGAAAGGTGTGATCTGACCTCTGACCTCTAATCTCTGCCCACTAGGAGGGACCCTGCCAACATCAAGTGGGGTGAGGCTGGAGCTGAATATGTTGTTGAGTCCACCGGCATGTTCACCACCATTGAGAAGGCCTCTGTAAGTGTGTCTGCCCAGGCCAGGCCTGCACTACCTCACTGCAGGGCTCAATCCATCTCCTATTTCACTACCTCACTGCAGGGCTCAATCCATCTCCTATTTCACTACCTCACTGCAGGGCTCAATCCATCTCCTATTTCACTACCTCACTGCAGGGCTCAATCCATCTCCTATTTCACTACCTCACTGCAGGGCTCAATTCATCTCCTATTTCACTACCTCACTGCAGGGCTCAATCCATCTCCTATTTCACTACCTCACTGCAGGGCTCAATCCATCTCCTATTTCACTACCTCACTGCAGGGCTCAATCCATCTCCTATTTCACTACCTCACTGCAGGGCTCAATCCATCTCCTATTTTACTGGCTAAACAGCAAATTCCTAGATGGGACAGAAGAGATTTATTGACTGATTCCATTCTACCAAATTAGTATGATTATACAGAACATTTTATATGCCTCCTGTAGCACACTTTTGATTTTAGCATCTATTTTAGGATTAAATTGTGCTTTACGCAAGTCTTTGAGGTGGCCTTTTTTCCAGTTCAAGTCCAGTCAGTGTCATTTCCTGCTGCATGACCTTGCATTCTTTGACCTCTGACCTAAACCCCACCCCCCTACAGGCTCACCTGAAGGGCGGCGCCAAGAGGGTGGTCATCTCTGCTCCCAGCGCTGACGCACCCATGTTCGTGATGGGCGTGAACCAGGACAAATACAACAACTCCATGCAGATTGTCAGGTAAGGAAGGACTGCCCCTTCCTGGAACCTTCCCCCTAAACGCACAGTATGTATTATTTTATGAGGGGGAACGAATACCATGTAGTCAGAGGGGGTGAAGGCTAGGGTTAGGGTTAGGGCTAGCGGGAGCTCAGCATGTATAAGTGGAGACCCCACAGACGTAGAGATGCATGACCCCTGTTGACCCCAGCGGTGCAGGTGTGAATCGGGGCTTCTGAGGGTTAGGGTTAGGGTTGTAAGGCAAGGCAGGTTTATTTGTAGCACATTTCAGCTAACAAGGCAATTCAAAGTGCTTTACATGAGACATTACCCTAAAGCATCAAGTGCAAGAAACACATTTTAAAAGGTCATATAAAATGGTTACCTCTAACCCTTACCTTAACCCCCCTAACCCTAACCCTCCCCATCAGCTTGTTTAGCAAATTGTACTAAAAAGTACTACTGGACGAGCTTACACCATTCCCACAAAGGCACCTGCAAACAAGAAATTAACCCTTTAATGTTGTTGTTAGGTTTCATACCAGTGGGCCTTCCCTTTATTTAGGGATGGTATATATATTATATTATATTTACAGTGATGTCACTGTCTCCACAGCAATGCTTCCTGCACTACCAACTGCCTGGCTCCCCTCGCCAAGGTCATCAATGACAACTTCACCATCGTCGAGGGACTCATGGTGAGAACGTCCTGGGCTCACGAGGGGGTGGGGTCTGGGACAAACGCAGAATATTGAGAATACTATGGACTGTAAACTGCATTTCCTCTGGGACTATGTTGGTGAAAATGGCTCAACTGTAAAGGCAACTGGGGCTCAATGATTCTGGCTATGACATCCACACCAGTGAGCGATCATCATTGTGGTTATCTTGCAGAACTTGACGAAATCTCATGAAATGTGTAGTTCATCAGGTTAATGAAGCATGTAGTTCATCAGGTTCATGAAGCATGTGTAGTTCATCAGGTTCATGAAGCATGTGTAGTTCATCAGGTTCATGAAGAATGTGTCATCTGTTCCTATCCTCTCTTCATCCTGTCTCCTCATCCTCTGCTCCAGAGCACAGTCCACTCCACCACAGCCACACAGAAGACTGTGGATGGACCCTCCGGTAAGCAGTGGAGAGACGGTCGGGGCGCCGCCCAGAACATCATCCCTGCCTCCACCGGAGCCGCCAAAGCCGTGACCAAGGTCATTCCCGCGCTGAGCGGGTACGTAGTCAAGGCTCCACCATGGTTGTTATGGATAAGGGTTTGTTAAGGCAGGGGGAATCACTCTTAAACTGTTGTTGGTGCACTTACTCCAGACAAACATACTTATTGTAAGTCGCTGCGGATAAAAGTGTCTGCTAAATGACTACAATGCACAGTATAATAGCTAGGTAGCTTGGTTTTAACTTTAGCTTAGCTTGCCAACCAGGCAGCATGCTGTTTTAGCGATTTAAATGTGACAGAGGAATCGCTATGCTTTAGTTTGCCTTGCTACAGCCAAAACCAAGACAAGAAAGTGAAACAAGCATATCGATGGCAATGAATGTACCTTTTATCTAGCTATCCAATCACAGTTGCGCAACGATATGTGACGAGTTCTGTAGGTGTGTGACAGCCGTCAGTGAGAGACTAAAAAGTGTCTCTAAAGACGTCACATCTGTCGAGCGACAGCGTCAAAAGTGTCGAGCGACGAATCATGAATTAAGATTAAGAATCCCACCATTTTGGTTTGTGTTGTTGACGACCTGGCTTCAGAAACCTTCAGGGTTATTTAGGGTTTGGGATAGGAAAACAAAGGAATCAATCAGGTGCTCAGCGGGAAGTAAAAAAGTAGTCACCGTGGTGCTCTAGGATGGCGAGGAAAATCAATATCAGAAAAGAAGGATGATCCTGACACTAGGAGGGTAGATGATAAAAAGCCTTTAGGCATCATGTCATCAGGACATGATGAAGATGGTTTAGGTGGAAACATGTTGTAACGGTCTGTTCCTCAAACGTGATTGGTTGGGCGCCAGCCAGGGCAGGGGAACCCTGGCAATATTTATAGTTTGTCTGAGTCCCAGGCTATTACACAGGATGCATGTATGTACTTCACATGAACCCTCAGCAAGCTTATAAAGAATAACACAAACACCATGGCACACGTTTCATACATATATTCTGACCCACACCCGGCAACAACTGAAACACAATCCAACTCCCACCAGCAGGGGCAATGTCCCAGAAGTCCAACAGTGCAAACAATGTCCCAAGATTCCAACAGTGCAAACAATGTCCCAAGATTCCACCAGCAGGTGGCCCCACCCCCAAGTCCTTGAATATCGCCCCACACGGAAGTCCTTTATCCAGACTTTTTTAACCTATGAGACATGTATTAATAAAGGCTTTTTATCATCTACCCTCCTCGAGTGCCCGGATCATCCTTCACAGGTCTCTAACCATCTTACTGTGCCCCCCCTCCCCCCCACAGAAAGCTAACTGGCATGGCCTTCCGTGTCCCCACCCCCAATGTGTCTGTGGTTGACCTGACCGTTCGCCTGGCCAAGACCGTAAGTCTCCCACATTCCCCCCAGCCTCCTTGACGCCATCAATCCTTCTTTTAAAAAGAGAATGTCTCCTTTTTCATTACTGTGTCCTGTTTATATACTCTGTATCTTATCCCTATTGGTATAGCATGTGTCATTGTCATGTATCTTCTGTCAACATTGACCTCCACTCTGCAGGCCAATTATGAGGACATCAAGAAGGCAATCAAGGCCGCCAGTATGGGACCCATGAAGGGAATTCTGGGATACACAGAGGACCAGGTAAGCACCTCTCCTCCCCCTCCTCATTTCTGGTCCTGGGTGAGTCTCCCTACTTCCTTGTTCTGGGTGTTCCAAGATCATGGGATGTAGTATCTGAGCTCAGCCACTGGGGGGTAGTGGCGGCTAATGTGACCAGAGCCTGAGACCTGAAACCCCTCCGTTCCCCTCCTCAGGTCGTGTCCACAGACTTCAACGGTGACACCCACTCCTCCATCTTCGACGCCAGTGCTGGCATCGCCCTCAACGATCACTTCGTCAAGCTGGTCTCATGGTGCGTAGATCGGACAAAACACTCAACAGCTTTACCTCCAACATGAACCCCTATCTTGGAGCATATGGCAGCTGATCATGCCTCCAGATCAACTGTGTGGGCCTTTATAGACAGTGCAGGGGAAACCGTCATTGAAAAGCTTTAGAAACCGCCCTCCCAGTTTTGTCCTTTTCACTAAAGCCTCCTTTCTCACTCCCCAGGTATGACAACGAGTTTGGCTACAGCAACCGCATCTGCGACCTCCTTGTGCACATGGCCTCCAAGGAATAAGATCTTGGTGACCTCCCATTGACCTATGACCTTATCCTTCTCCCGCCCAGGACGCCACAGTCCATCAGTCTCTCCGGAGAACCTATAGTGAAATTTGTTGGAACGTTTTTACAATGAAAACAATAAGTCACGTCTGTTCTGCACAACGCGGAGTACTGACTACAGTGGCTTTAACTCTTCCTACAGATGGTTTCTGTTCACCTCTGGTGTGCTGCGCCTTGATTGCACCTCTGTGGCTACATTACAGTTCCTCTTCACAATAAAAGTCCTCCGTTTGTGAACACTTTCGTCGCTTTTCATTCTTCCAGTGTTTTGAAGGGAAACGGGTGAACAATATTCTTTGACATCACTACTTTATCACCCTGGTATCCATTCAATATTCATGTTTCAGACCCAAGGGAGGTTGTTTTACTATCCCAGAGAACAGCTGTGAACATTAGTCAGGCATAACGGTGGCAGCATGCTTCAAGTTCATCCATTGAGGTTGTTGCAAAAATGAGAATGAACTTTCAGGCAATGGGGCAGCCAACGTTATTATGGTCTGACGTCTCCTTGATGTTGAGCCAATCGTAAAACACATGGAGTCTAGAAATGTTTCCAGATAATCTCTTACTTGTGTTTGGGTTAGTTTATTGGCAAGGGTACTTTTATAGAAAATAAGTATGAAGAGGAGTTGTAGGTCCTTAAGCGTAGCCTAAATTGTATTTTGCCTTGCGCATCTACTGCGGGTACGACGGTAGTTGAAAGCCGCAGTCAGGGTCACTTGTTTATTTCTGGCTGGCTGTGGACTGCGCCTCCAGCTTGGCAGAACCACTCCAAAGTTAGTAGATGTGCCTCGGTCACCTAGGTGTAGCTCAACGCAAGATATTTTTTTCTCATCACACATTTTATTCTAAGCTCTTGAATATCGGTTGCTCTTCAATGGAGCATTTTTGTCAGAGCAGATTCGATTTTTAGTTATTTCTTAGTCGCAACGCAAGTCTCTCAAGGGTGATTAAAACAGGGTTTTTGCATAGCAAAAATTATCTGCATACGGAATTAGCTTCCCGGCTAAACAAAGAAGTCGCTTTTCATGCCGGATTTCGAGCATTTTAGATTTTCTTACTCCAGCATGAATCCGCTACTGGGAGAGAACGCGTTCCTGATGCAGCAGCAGCACAACCAGATGAGCCAGCCAGACTCCCCGACTGGAGGCCTGGACTCCTACGGTGCACCTGACCCGGGGTACATGTTCGGTGAGCACACCGGGTTCGGCCAGGACGGGATATCTGGGCTGGACTTCAGTGCGCTCCCGTATCACCGCGCGCCTCCGCCCCCAGCCGCGATGGCCCTGCGCAACGACTTGGGCTCCAACATTAGCGTCCTGAAAACCTTAAATTTGCGCTTCCGTTGCTTTTTGGCCAAAGTTCATGAGTTGGAGCGTCGGAATAAAGCATTGGAGAAACAGCTTCAACTGGCTCTGGAGAACAAGGATGATAACGGGGGAGAAACACAAGTGAAGAAGCCGTTGACCAAAGATATCGGGGTACAGACTGGTTTTATTGGGCCCATCCCGCTTAGGCCCGGCCACATCCCTCTTCATAACGCCAATAACCCTGCATACATGCCCGGCGGCCTGCTCTCCCCCGCCCTCAACAGGCCTACATCCCTCTCCTTCGAATCCAACACCAAATCGATGCTTGGTAACTCAAATCCCAACCTCACTGTAACCGATTCCAATTCGAACCTCACCTCGAGCATCCCCGTCAGTCCGATCACTCCAACTGACTCATGCAGAATCTCCAACATTAACGAGAAATACGTCAGTTCTGGGACCGGGATGTCCGGAAACCCGCCTCCCCGCTTCTTGCCCGGGACCATCTGGTCTTACAACCACGCCCGCCGGTTTGGCACGGGACGGGAGTCGCGCGTAACGGGCCCGGGCCCGGGTGTGTCCTGGGAGCACTCTGACGGGGTGGGGGTGCAGATAGACACCATCACCCCAGAGATACGAGCCCTGTACAACGTGCTGGCCAAAGTGAAGCGGGAGAGGGATGAGTACAAACGCAGGTGAGGATGGAGGATAATTAGGCTGCTGTGTTCTAGACGGTAGGCTACATCTAGGCCTGTGTTATAGACAGATTATGTTACAGGCTACTACATAGGCCAATGTTATAGAATCAGTTTTATTTGCCAGCTAGTTTTTACACATTTGTTTTGGTCAATTGGTGCATAGCACTGATGGAGACAACATGAGATAGGGCACAAGGACAAGACAATATTCAAAATGGTGTGTGGTGAGTGTACATACAGTATGTGTACAGAGTGTTAATGTGTGTGCAATGTTATATATATATACAATGTGTAGCTGTTGTGATATGTGTGCAGTGCGGGCCTATATACAGTACGCTCAGCGGTCAGTGCCAGTAGTGCAAAAGGGGGGAGTCAGAGGGGGACACAGGCCTTATTGATGAGGTTGGTTGCCATGGGGAAGAAGCTGCTTTTGTGGCATGAGGTCCTGATGGACCACAGCCTCCTGAGGGGAGGGGTTTAAAGAGATGATGGGGTGGGAGACAGCCTCCTGCTGGAGGGGAGGGGTTTAAAGAGATGATGGGGTGGGAGACAGCCTCCTGCTGGAGGGGAGGGGTTCAAAGAGATGATGGGGTGGGAGACAGCCTCCTGCTGGAGGGGAGGGGTTCAAAGAGGGGTCGGCCACAATCCTTCTAGCCTGTTTCTAGCCTGGGGCCTATTTGCTTTGCAGTTGTGGTTTCCCGTTTATGTGGATACTGTCCAAAGACAGGCCTACCCATAAACCTACGATGCGATGCGGCAAGAACTTCTTGTGATCACCCTCCCAGCGGAGTGGATGACGCGCTGCAGTCTGGCCTTGTCTTTGGCTGTAGCGGCAGAGTACCAGGTGGTGATGGAGGAGGTGAGGATGGACTCAATGATGGAGGTGTAGAAGAGCACCATCATTGTCTTTGGCAGGTTGATATGCTGTTGTTAGAGGCGGATGATGTTACTGTAGGCTACCTCATAGGCCTGTGTTATAGATAATCATATTAATGTAGGCTACTAGGCCTGTGCTATAGATGGATGATATTAATGTACCTAGGTTTGTGTTATAGACGGATGATGTTACTGTAGGTTACTACCTAGGTCTGTGTTATAGATGGATGATATTGCTTTAGGTTACTACCTAGGTTTGTGTTATAGATGGATGATATTGCTTTAGGTTACTACCTAGGTTTGTGTTATAGATGGATGATATTACTGTAGGCTACTACATAATCTGTGTTATAGATGGATGGTGTTACTGATGGTGTTACTACATACTGTAGGTCTGTGTTGTAGGTCTGTGTTATACAGTAGATCAGTGTTCTACAACCTGGGGTCCGGGCCCAGGGGGGGGTCGCAAACAATTGGAGGCCTTAATATTAGCTGGACATATATTTGTCAAAGAATCATGTTTTCACCATGTCACACAACAACACAGCAAAAACAAAATACATGATTATATCTGATGAAGGGACACTACCATATAAATTCAACATTAATTAATCAGAGACTATGAATCATGTCAACATTAATGTTACTGCACTGGCGAAGCACTTAATTGTCCCCTAACTTAATTCCATCAGGTGTAAGTTAGGGGGGCTCTGGGGAAGAAGGGCTGGGAACCCCTATAGATGGACGGCAGGTTGATAATGCAGGTTGACACAGCATGCTGTGGTTATAGACGGATGATGTTACTGTAGGCTACTACTGTGTTGTAGACGGATGATGTTACTGTAGGCTACTACTGTGTTGTAGATGGATGATGTTACTGTAGGCTACTACTGTGTTGTAAATGGATGATGTTACTGTAGGCTACTACTGTGTTGTGGATGGATGATGTTACTGTAGGCTACTACTGTGTTGTAAATGGATGATGTTACTGTAGGCTACTACTGTGTTGTAAATGGATGATGTTACTGTAGGCTACTACTGTGTTGTAGATGGATGATGTTACTGTAGGCTACTACTGTGTTGTAGATGGATGATGTTACTGTAGGCTACTGTGTTTTGGATGGATGATGTTACTGTAGGCTACTACTGTGTTGTAAATGGATGATGTTACTGTAGGCTACTACTGTGTTGTAAATGGTTGATGTTACTGTAGGCTACTACTGTGTTGTAAATGGATGATGTTACTGTAGGCTACTACTGTGTTGTAAATGGATGATGTTACTGTAGGCTACTACTGTGTTGTAGATGGATGATGTTACTGTAGGCTACTACTGTGTTGTAAATGGATGATGTTACTGTAGGCTACTACTGTGTTGTAAATGGATGATGTTACTGTAGGCTACTACTGTGTTGTAAAGGGATGATGTTACTGTAGGCTACTACTGTGTTGTAGATGGATGATGTTACTGTAGGCTACTACTGTGTTGTAAATGGATGATGTTACTGTAGGCTACTACTGTGTTGTAAATGGATGATGTTACTGTAGGCTACTACTGTGTTGTAAATGGATGATGTTACTGTAGGCTACTACTGTGTTGTAGATGGATGATGTTACTGTAGGCTACTACTGTGTTGTAAATGGATGATGTTACTGTAGGCCTACTGCAGGTGTGCATGTCTCAGTTGTGTAACAGTGGAGCAGCTCACATGTCCTCCATAGGGCTGCATGGTGTCTACTGGTTCCATTTAGCCTATTGAACTCAGGCAGCCTATTAAAGAAGGTGCGGTGATGATGATGATGATGAAGAGGAAGATGAGGATGATGTTCTCTTCATCATCCTCATCTTCCTCTTCTTCTTCATCATCATGGATCATGGATCATCATGGATGGATGATGATGATGATAATGATGATGCCTGCATGTTAAAAGCAGATGATGACATATTGAATCTGACTCATTGGCTGGAAGGGTTGGTAATGTATCTGTTTATGGCTGTGTTGTGAAACCTGTGAAGACATCAGGCTGACGGACGTCCACCTTCTATGCATGCTCATCTGAGCCCCTCAAGA
>NW_028175733.1:245829-325900 GCF_949987555.1 Borostomias antarcticus
GAAATGGAGTCTGAGGTCGTTCAAGGACTGGAAGGAAGTGCTAATGATGGAATGGATGATTATCTGGAGGGAAATGCGAATGATGAAACCAATGCCTCTCAGGCTGCCGCAGGTTTACATGTTACACCTTTGCATCCCAGGTCTGGTCTAGGTCCCCCATTGTTCTCGACTGCTCATGTTGCACAAGGGCAGCCGTAAAGTGTTATGCCACAGAGTTCTACCACCACATACCGTCCAGTTCGGGGTAGAACCACTATCATGGAGGCAGAACCTCTTGGAGGATCAAATCGCAGCCAGCTTACTCCAGCTGTGGAAGGAAGCACTATTAACCAGGACATGCAGAACAGAGCTGCTAGCATGAGCAGTGTTGTCAACATTATGCAACAACAAAATGTTATCACTGAAATGCTGGTGAAGCAGCAAAGGTTGACCACATTACCACCTCTTAATGTGCCAATGTTTAAGGGTGACCCACTAGACTACAGATTCTTTGTGCGTGCATTTGAGCATGCTATTGAAGACAGGACAGAGAGCAACAAGGACAGGCTGCACTTCCTGGAACGGTCAACAGAGGGTCAGCCCAGAGACCTCGTCCGTAGTTGCCAAAGTATGGATCCAGACAGAGGGTATGCAGAAGCCCAAAGGCTCCTGAAAAAACACTTTGGAGATGAATATAGGATTGCCTGTGCTTTCATCGAAAAGGCTCTCAGTTGGCCGTCCATCAAGCCAGAAGATTCCGAGGCACTATAAGCCTTTGCAATTTTCCTCACTGGATGCTGTAACACTGTGGATAATGTGCAGCATATGGAGGAGATGAACAACCCATCAAATATGAGGGCTGTGGTCGCCAAGTTACCATATAAGTTGAAAGAGAAATGGAGAGTGGTGGCTTATAAACACCAGGATAAGAATAACAGAAGGGCTAAATTTGCAGACTTGGTTGCTTTCATTGACTGCCAGGCTAAAATAGCATCAGATCCTATGTTTGGAAGCTTAAGGGAAGCCACTACCACAGTGAGGCTTGGTCCAGGACCCGTGAGCAAATCAGGTGCAGTAAAGGAGAAGAAAGGTGGTTTTGGGTTTGTCACTAGCGCCACACCAGTTCAGAAGACTCTGAAAGGTAATCCCGCTACTGTGGTACGGAAGCAGTGTCCATTCTGTCAAGGAGAACATAGTCTAGGCAACTGCACAGAACTGGGTAAAAGGCCACATCAAGAGAAGCTGGACTTCTGAAGAACAAGCGAGTCTGCTTTGGTTGTCTGATCCCTGGACATATGAGCAAAGGATGTGGTAATAGGCTTGTCTGTAAAGTGTGTTCGTTCAAGCAACGATTCTACATTCACTATTGTAAACTGTTATTCACTAGTATGCACTATTGTTCACTAGTATACATACGTATATTATTATCTATCAATCAATCAATCAATCAATCAATCAAAGCTTTATTTCTAAAGCGCATTTCATACCCAGAGGCAACACAATGCTCTTTACAGAGAACAAGGGAGGTCGGCATATGAAAAGTGATCTGTAAAAATTCTTCCCTGACCCCTCTCAACAAGGCGATCGAGCAAGCTCCTGGAGTATGTTTGTCTACCGGCTAAGAACATTTATAAAGCAATAAATGACATTAAATTACATTTTCAGAGTAAGAGAGGCTAAAAACATCATAGGAGAGACATGGCAAATGCTGGTGGATGTCTGTGTGTGCGTGAATGTGCCTGAGCCCAGATAGAGGCAGGGGTTGGGGTAGGGATGGGGTAGGAAAAGGATACGGACCCGGGTTAGGGTGAGGGGAAGGGGATCTGAGCCCAGGACTGGTGTATGTCTGTGTGTGTGTGTGTGTGAGTGTGCCTGGGTCCAGGTAGAGGCAGGGGTCGGGGTAGGGAGGGGGTAGGAAAAGGATACGGACCCGGGTTATGGTGCGGGGAAGGGGATCTGAGCCCAGGACTGGTGTATGTCTGTGTGTGTGTGTGTGAGTGTGCCTGGGTCCAGGTAGAGGCAGGGGTCGGGGTAGGGAGGGGGTAGGAAAAGGATACGGACCCGGGTTATGGTGCGGGGAAGGGGATCTGACGTAGTTGGCTCCAAACCATCGCTCACTTTACCGTTTCCACCAATCATCTGTCACCCAATCCACTCAACCAATTCCAGTGGTTTACTTAGAGGCTCTTCCTTCTTCTCTAGGAGAACGTGCGACAAAACAAGGAAGTGGCTGGGCCGTCCTTTGTTTAGCTGAAAAAACATCCTCAATGCCGTGGAGGATTACAAACCAAAGAATATCATTCAGCTACTGGATTACAAACCAAAGAATATTATTCAGCTACTGGATTTACACACCTGAATAAACAGACAGTTACCGGTGGTCCCATAGGAAAAGCTCTGTGCTTCCTAACTTAGTTAGAGGTTATTCACTGTAGCCTACCGACTGTGCTTCCTAACTTAGAGGTTATTCACTGTAGCCTACCGACTGTGCTTCCTAACTTAGTTAGAGGTTATTCACTGTAGCCTACCGACTGTGCTTCCTAACTTAGTTAGAGGTTATTCACTGTAGCCTACCGACTGCTGAACTTATGGAGTGACAGTGACAGTCGTGAGTTAAGCCTTTCGGCTAATTTTCCTTTAATTACAGCTGGTTCGTGATTTAAGTTGTTCAAATCCAAAGACTATGAACTGAGCCAAGGACTCTTAGTTTTCATTTTTTGCGCTGTCGGGAAAGGACTGATATGTTTCCCTAGCTGACTCTGGATCTATGGACTAAAAGTGGTGGATGGACTATTTTCCATATTGGTGTGATTTATCTTCGATTTATGATGACAACTTGTGTGAATTAACTGATTACAATTTGTGTTGTTGAATTGCCTTGCTTGAATATATTTTGAGTTTGCCCCATATATTACCTGTGCATGTGTATTACCAATCTGTCTTGATGAATCGCTAGTTGTGCTTACATAGAGCATAACTGTTGTGGTTTTCACATGCCATGATCTTTAGAAACGTCTTTCGAAACGAAATAGCTTCCTCACTTGCTCCAACACGCATTCGCACAGCGCTTAATCGTTGCTCCAGCACGCTGTGCGCATGCGGGCTGGAGCAAGTGAGGAAGCTATTTCGTGTCTAAAGACGTTTCTAAAGATCATATTACAGTGGCATGTGAAATACCACAACAGGCCTATGCTCTCTATGTAAAAACAACTAGCGATTCATCAAGACAGATTGATGAAAACAACCGTTTCGCGGCAGAAAATAGATTTTTAGAAACTGCATTCTCAGTGCCCCCACCACCGCCATTACATGGATATACTGGCTCGCGCTGGATTTTAAATTTCTTCTACTGGCCTCCGAACTACACCAAAGTGATCTCGGTGAGTCAAACGTATTATAATATGTCGTAAATAAGGTCCAGGTTGTAAAAAAATTAGCATTGTCCTTTAAAGGACAGGGACTATTTTGTGTCTATAGGCAATTACAAATCTGAGCCGACAAAAAGGACCTGTGGAGTTCCCCAAGGCTCCATCCTGGGGCCTATTCTGTTCAACATTTTCATGCTCCCACTATCTCAAATTATGGAAAACAATGTATATCACCATATCACCAGGAGACTATAATCCCATACAAGCGCAAGTGCATTCAACAAATCAATGATTGGATGTGCCAGAACTTTCTCCAACTAAACAAAAATAAAACTGAAGCAATTGTTTTTGGAGCCAAAGAAGATATATCTGGAACAAACTTCCAGAAAACTGCAGGTCTGCTGCAACTCTTGGTTCTTTTAAAACAAGACTGAAGACTTATTTTTGCCACTGCTTTCTAAGAGGAGTTATGTTTATCTGTATACTGCACTGTAACTTTTATTCCTGTATTCTATTTGTCCTGCTTTTTGCTTTAAATGTCTATAATGTCTTGCATTTTGTTTTAATGCTTTTAATGTCTCATGTAAAGCACCTTGAATTGCCCCGTGGCTGAAATGTGCTATATAAATAAACTTGCCTTGCCTAAGATGGGGTTCCCCTGGCTGGATAAAGGTTTGATTTGATTTAAGATGGTATCCGTGATACCAGGTTAAATGGTTTTCACAAGTAGGTTTTAGAATGTGTCATTAGGAAATGACTAAGACCCAGTGAGGGTTATTGTCGCCTAGATTCATCAGCACACAAATCCTTACTGAACGGCTCACTGCTTTCACAAGTGCACCTTCACCTGACATGCACACCACCGTTAGCCTGTAATATCACACCTTGTAATGCTGTAATTAAGACACCTTTATGAGTCTTGTTTTTGGGCGCTTCTTTCTTTCCTCTCTCTCTTCAGCAGGTGGCCACGCCCCCCTCCACCCTCCGGCGCCCCCGTAAACACACGGCGCAGTCCATCAAAGGTGGCGACGGCGATGAGCCAATCAGCATGTCCGAAAGCGAGGGAGGCAAAGACGAGGATTCGTGCAGCACGTCGGCCAATCAGATCAATGAAGAGATGCAGAGGATGTTGAATCAGCTGTAGGTATCTTGGGAGGGATGGGGGGTGATTGGGGATGTTGATTGCTGCTTAGCCTGCTAATTGCACAAGTGATGTTTGATTAACTTATGGTAACAACTTGCGTGTGCGTGTTTTTTTATTTGTGTGTGTGTGTGTGTGTGTGTGTGCGCGTGTGCGTGTGCGAGCGTGCGTGCGTGCGTGTGTGCGTGCGTGGCAGGCGTGAATGTGAGTTTGAGGACGACTGTGACAGCCTGGCCTGGGAGGAGACAGAGGAAACGCTGCTACTGTGGGAGGACTTCCCAGGATGCACTCTTGGTGTGGAGACCCAAGGCGAGGTAGGCCACCATACTGTGTGTGTGTGTGTGTCCTACTTGGCTGACCTGATGTTGCATTTAAACCTCACGTGACTTAAGAACAACTTAACCTTGATCCTCAGGCTACTGTGAAGTGTGGATACACTGCACACACACACACAAACACACTCATACACACACACACAAACACACTCACACTCATACCATAGACAGGTAACCTATTAACAACCTAGTAACAACCAAGTAACAACACAGTTACACCCTAGCTCATCAACTGACTTCCTGAATGTTCCCCCTCTCATGTTAACAGATTGTCGTGTTGGTAATTGCTCTCTCTTTCTCTCTCTGTGACACACACACCCTAGCAGCAGGACGAGTCCATAGAGAAGGTGATCAAGGATACGGAGTGTCTGTTCAAATCCAGAGAGAAGGAGTACCAGGATACCATCGACCAGATAGAGGTAGGGATGCGCATCGAAAACCGGCTCTTGTTGAGAACTGGTTCCCAGTGAATCGATTCCTTGGAATCCTTGGCCAAAATCCTTAACGATTCCGCTATCGATCCCTGTCGTTGCTGCGCATGCGCAATGTCGTCACACGCACGATGCCTTGTTCTGTTTTATTAGGCCGCGGTAGAAGAGGCCAGCAACATGTTGTCTAGGCATAAACATTCGAAAGTGTGGTTACATTTCACGCGACAAGATGACAACACGGCCACTTGCAATGCTTGCAAAAAACGTATATCATCAAAGGGGGGAAATACTACAAATATGCAAAAACATTTGATAGGGTTTATGCAATAACTTTGCAGGAATGTCCCGTTTTTGATGTGCTCCGGAGTGACAGTTTGATGGTTGCAGACCTACTCAGTTCCATTTGGACTTCACTTGATTGTATTTGTTGCCAGTTGACGCTGTCAGCTCAGCTCATCTCATATACCCTTTTTAAATGGAAGAAGCATTGTAATTTCTACTAGTAACATGTAAGACTGTTATTGCATTTAAAATTCAACAGAATGATTCATGTTTTATTTATCTTTTTCTATGGAAAAAATACAGATTTGTTTGTCAGTTTTATTTTTAGTTCAAGGTGAATACACCTAAAAAAACGGTAGCCTAATTGGCATGTTCAAAGTATATATAAAAAAATAATAATGTTAATAAAACTGTTTGTACTCTTTTGCCCAATGAGAATCGATAAGAGAATCGATAAGCAGAATCGAAAATGGAATCGGAATCGCTAAAATCTTATCAATATCCTTACCTGGAGGGAGGGAGGGAGAGAAGGAGCAGAGCAGGAGAAGGAGAGAGAAACCAAATAAGGCCTCGTCTGCTCCTTGTTCTCTCTAACCCTAACCCTAACCCTTTACTCAGGTCCAGCCAGCCTCTACTCTGTGGTTTACTCAGGTCCAGCCAGCCTCTACTCTGTGGTTTACTCAGGTCCACCCAGCCTCTACTCTGTGGTTTACTCAGGTCCAGCCAGCCTCTACTCTGTGGTTTACTCAGGTCCAGCCAGCCTCTACTCTGTGGTTTACTCAGGTCCACCCAGCCTCTACTCTGTGGTTTACTCAGGTCCACCCAGCCTCTACTCTGTGGTTTACTCAGGTCCAGCCAGCCTCTACTCTGTGGTTTACTCAGGTCCAGCCAGCCTCTACTCTGTGCTGTATATTGTGTTTTGTATTGTTGCTATTCACTGCAACAAAATAATTTCCTTTGGAGGATAAATTGATATAAATATAAGTTTATATCCATCTTAAATAAAAAGTTGATACGCATCTTAAATAAAAAGTCTATATTTATTTATCTATCCATCTATGGGTGATCCCCTCACTGAGGTGGTCAGTGTTAACCACTAGACTAAACATCAGCACAGGGTTACCCTAACCCTAACCCTAACCCTAACCCTAACCCTAACCCTAACCCTACCCCTAACCCTAACCCTAACCCTAACATCAGCACAGGGTTACCCTAACCCTAACCCTAACATCAGCACAGGCACACAGAGCCCTGCTCCCCCAGCCCATGAGGGGGCTCCCCCAGCCCCCCGGTCCAGCAGGAGGGGGCTCCCCCAGCCCCCCGGTCCAGCATGAGGACAGCATGAGGGGGCTCCCCCAACCCCCTGGTCCAGCAGGAGGGGGCTCCCCCAGCCCCCCGGTCCAGCAGGAGGGGGCTCCCCCAGCCCCCTGGTCCAGCATGAGGGGGCTCCCCCAGCCCCCTGGTCCAGCATGAGGACAGCAGGAGGGGGCTCTTCTAAGCCCCCTAAGACATGGGAAGCCCTGCTCTACGTGCACAGCTCTCCTGCACAGTTTGAATAAATCCACTGGCAATCACATATATGACATCATGGTCAAGTCCAGTCCAGGTGGCTTCTTTACTGTACGAGTCATCATTGAAATTGAGTTTCTGTGTACAGGAAACACATTTACATTCACATAAACATTTATTGGAGTCAGGTACATACAAACAACCAGGAGCACGAGAATATACCCACAAGGGAGCATATTCCACTGTGTCAGCTGGCATGACTGATGAATAGCCAGGTGTATAACTACTGTATGTATAAGGTAGTTGGCACTTGGCTTTCCTCTTTTATCCTGTGTTACCTAGTTTGCTTTTGTTTGTTTGTGTATTTGTTTATTAGCACATACCTGTATAAAAGTACCGGTATAGTCCTGTGTTGCCTAGCTAGCTAATCGACTAGGTAACCTAGTGGCTCTTCTTCTGTGAATAAAGTTTACATTCGTGTTGAAGAGTCATATTACTTATGTTCCATCTCTGTCAGAGCTGGGGCATATATAAAAGTGTACAAACATGTTAAATAATCATCTTGTCGTGTGTTCCTTCTCCCTGTCAGTTGGAGCTGGCCACGGCTAAGAGCGACATGAACCGCCACCTCCACGAGTACATGGAGATGTGCTCCATGAAGAGAGGGCTGGACGTGCAGATGGAGACCTGCAGAAGGCTGATTACCCAGAGCGGAGACAGGTACGACACGCCTGCTGAGACTGGGGCCAAGAGAAAGGTACGACTTTGACCAGATACAGACCACACTGTAACATTCAACGTTTTTTAGACAGCCTATACGACTGAGGAAGGTACGACCGGACGCGAAACCACATGTAAATGAGTTGGTGCCGTTGAGGGGTTCGGGTTGACCACCCAGAGCTGCTCGTCCCGTTATATCATCCTAGAGCTGGGCCTGTGCTGAGTCATGTCTTTTGCTGAGTCACAGCATTATGTTTTTCTAACTCCTGCTACTGTATATTAACTCTGTTTCTTTCCTTGCAGGAAGTCTCCCTGCCTCATCCCCATGGTGGAAGACACTGATGACGGAGAGAGGGAGAAGAAGAAGGCACTTCCTGATTCAGAGAGTAATGAATCATACTGTGACACACAAGCTGGTAGCTGTGTCCCACACCGACCATGGAGGAAACCCTAACCACAAACCATCTTCTGAAACGTTCTGTTTACATTTGTGCTAAATCATGCAAGACCAGCAGACTCTCTCCACCAGAGTGAAACGGTTCATGTGTCATCACTGCCCTCTAGTGGTTGGGGCTTGTCACTACACGTAGGATGAGGTTACAACAAAATGGCACTTTTAAAGGCCTTTAAGTGCTATTGACATATTACAAAACAAGTTATGAAAAATGAAATTGTGTACTTTTTCATTTGTTTTGCACACTGATCTTGCTTTTTATTGCAGGGTTCAGCCAAAATGATTTGCACACACAGTTTTTGTTAGATGATGATGCCTTATTAATCCTCAGACAAGGCTCTAGAACTGGTCAAAATGGTGGATGCCAACAAGTGCACAATTAGCAAATATATACTTTGCACACTCTTCAATTTGTGAACATGATGGTCAAAATGTTGAGACACAGTAGTTGAGTTCAACCTGTCTTGATGCATAGGATTTATTTCACATCTGACATACACGTTATGGTATAACTATGTGCTTTCAATTACAAGTTAATTTTTAGAGACCAAATTTAATGCAGATAAAACTATTTATGAAAATTTCTAAGATATTATTATGCTTTGGTGTTTTGAGTTGAGAGGCTAAATCATGTTAGCTTTCCCCTGTCAAAATGTGTACTGTTATGCACATCATCTCAGGCCCAAACCATGTACAGAAACACCATCCTAACCCACCTCCTCTGAAACACCATCCTAACCCACCTCCTCTGAAACACCATCCTAACCCACCTCCTCTGAAACACCATCCTAACCCACCTCCTCTCAAACACCATCCTAACCCACCTCCTCTCAAACACCATCCTAACCCACCTCCTCTCAAACACCATCCTAACCCACCTCCTCTGAAGGAACACACTAACCCACCTCCTCTCAAACACCATCCTAACCCACCTCCTCTCAAACACCATCCTAACCCACCTCCTCTGAAGGAACACACTAACCCACCTCCTCTCAAACACCATCCTAACCCACCTCCTCTCAAACACCATCCTAACCCACCTCCTCTGAAGGAACACACTAAACCACACACTAAACACAGATGTTTCATTGTACAGCAATCATTTAGGTTTTCTCAATCATAACACTAGGGAAAATCATTTTTCAAGCAAATGAACTACTGTTTGTACCTAATGTAAACCGCCTAAGCTTAGTGCACTTCTGAAATGGAAGTCAACCAGGTTTGAAAGCAAAGAGAAATGTACTTAAGACAAGGGGAAAGAGGGATAAAGATGTGGAATTGATAGTGTCCTGTTCAGGATGATAAAACACACAATTAGTGGGCAACTCTGACCACACTAAGAGATGTTCAAGGGCACCCAAACCACAGCACAGGCTGTGTTGTATAGAGAACAGTAGGCCTGTGTTATGTGTCTTCTGGACACAACTAGGGCAAAGCACAGATACAGACGCATCTTCACACTACAGCAAGATGAACCACCTGAGCTGTACTCTGTTCATCCAGATCATTATTTCGGTTCACGGTGCAGTAACTACAGCTGTGCTGGGGACACAGAGCAGGTTAGCTTGCTGGAAAGGGCTAGGTCTATAATGTTAACAAATTCTGTGTTATACATATAGATCTGCAGTTTAGTGTGAATGTTGGACAAACTGGGTGCCCTTGAAGATGCTCACAGTAGAGGAGCTGTCCTGACAACAGATCATAGAGTATTTTTTTATTATTTTAGTTTAGTCGTGCTTGGATTGAAAGCATATTTTACTGTAAAGGTATTTGGCTCTTTATGTACAGTTTGTAAAACCTCACATATACAATTGCTCAGAAACGATATAATCAACAGCAACGCTGTATACAAAAGCAAGCATATGCAGAGCTTACACTATGGCTGTTAATGGATGTAAATGACATGTACAGGTAAACATACACTGGATAACAGGAGGGTCTGTGGGAGGGGAGTATATGAATGAATACACCAGCCAGTCTGCTCATACTGCAGTAGTGCATGTACTGTGAGTGTGAGTGCTGTGCCTGTTAGTCTGTCCGTAAGCGCTGAAAGAGCTGTTTCAAAGTTGACTTGTTCGGCATCTTGAGAGATTCCAAACCACACAACTTTCCTACGATAAAACACGAATGTCCGCTTAATCTTCCTGTCGCTCCTCTCATCTTAGCCACTGAGAATGGTAAACACCAAATGTACAGAAGCAGCAAAGAAACACAGCTAAAAAAGTTTTAAAAAATGAAAGAAAAATAACTTTAGCAACATAGCCAACAACAATGAATAACAACTCTTCTTCATGCAATTGCAATGTGTACAGTCCAGGCTCAGCAAGAAACTGGAAAACATGATTAAATGTACATAAAGTCTCTTGAAATACAAATGTGAGTACCACGCCAACCATGGTGTGAGATGTTAAGGTTTAACATACTGTGTATCTAGTCTCAAATATAAAATATTGGCTGAGAAAAAGGAGCGGGGTTTTAGACTTATGAGTGCAATAAAGCAATCTTTTTGCCTCGCTAAAATTAGAATTGTCCTTCTAGTGCCGGGCATTCAAACTGAGCAAACATAAACAATTGTTCAAAACGGTCAAATTGGCTTCTGGTTCATGAGGGGCGCACAGAGGACTCCTGCTCTCTCTCGTGTCCAGTGGCTTGTATCTGAGACTGGAATGTAGGCCGGATACTCCAGGCGGCCAGACCATGCTATACGAGGGATGAATGATAGATAAAGTTTATTAGGGTTAGAGGTCATGGGTCTGTGAACTGTATCTGACTGTAAAACTACTTCCGGGTCTCTGAGGGGAACGAGACATGAAATGACATCCAGAATAAAATGTATTGAAAGAGTCTGTGGGCTGAGGAGTTTTATCACAGTGAGTTTCTGTTACTGGACTTCCAGTGTCTCTCCCTCTCTCTCCCTCTCTCCCTCCCTTTCTCTCTCTCTCTCTCTCTCTGTCTCTCTCTCCCTCTCTCTGTCTCTCTCTCTCTCTCTCTCTCTCACACACACACACTCTCTCTCTCACACACACACACACACACACACTCTCTCACACACACTCTCTCTGTCTTTCTGTACTCTCTAACGGTTTTCTAATTTGCCTTCCGTTCAGTCTCTTCCCAGAACTAAACGGCCACAAAACAAATCAATGAGAGAACACCAAAGCAGCAGAAAAGCCCATTGGGGAAACTAGTTGCAGCACTTTCAGTTCAACACATACTGTATCAGCTATATTCATATACTGCTGTTTGGGCACTGCTCTCTCTCTCTCTCTCTCTCTCTCTCTCTCTCTCTCTCTCTCTCTCTCTCTCTCTCTCTCTCTCTCTCTCTCTCTCTCTCACACACACACACACACACACACACACACACACTCACTATATACATGCACCTGCTCTCTCTCTCTCTCTCTCTCTCTCTCTCTCTCTCACACACACACACACACACACTCACTATATACATGCACCTGCTCTCTCTCTCTCCCTCTCTCTCTCTCTCTCTCTCTCACACACACACACACACACACACACACACTCACTATATACATGCACCTGCTCTCTCTCTCTCTCACACACACACACACACACACACACACACACACACACACACTCACACTCACTATATACATGCACCTGCTCTCTCTCTCTCTCTCTCTCTCTCTCTCTCTCTCTCTCTCTCTCTCTCTCTCTCACACACACACACACACACACACACACACACACATACAGTACACACACACAAATAGACATAAACAAACACACCTGCATATCCCACTCAACATCCATTATAATATATGAGCTACTATATTAAGCTGAGTGTGAGAGGAGGCTACAGAGGGGGGATGAGTTGGCTTTAATCGGAGTTTTTCCAGTCCAGGGTTAGGGTTAGGGTTAGGGTTAGGCCCACCACAGTGCTGCTCTCCTCCCCAGGTCCCCAGGGACAACGACATCAGCAGGGCCGTGCAGGGTAGTGGTGCGTGCATGTGCGTGTGTGCATGCGTGTGTGTGTGCGTGCATGTGTGTGTGCGTGCATGCGTGTGTGTATGAGAGAGAGAGAGTTAATCTGTCACAGATTTCATCATAGGCTAGATCAGAAAATAAAAAGACAGGCTAGAGTATAATTCTATTCTCATCAGCCTACTTCACTGCTTTTTCCTGAGAGAAATAAGCCGTTTGCACTACAGTATTTATTTCATTCCGCAATTAAAGGAACAATCTGGAAATGGAAGTTTTGGACACCCCCCCCCCCCACACACACACACACACACACACACACATCCAGGCGGGACCGTCACTGGTCACTGCAGCGGCACACCGTGCAGGCTCGTGCATCAAAGCAGGGCGTCGTAGCGTCCCACCAGCTTTGACGCAGTTGTTTACTGTTTACTGTTTTTGTTATGAGTAGCCTAAAAGCGGGAGAAAGAGAGAAAAACCGTAGATTTACGAATTATTTAACTGGACTGCTTTCACGGTCAGCTCTCTTTTCTCCCCTCTGGTGCCCCTCCCTCCTTCTCTCTCTGTCTCTCCCTCTCTGTCTCTCTCTCTCTGTGTCTCTCCCTCTCACAACCTCTCCCCCGATACTCTCTTTTATCTCTGATTGAAAGAGGCCGCTGAGATGTGAGTATATGGAATTTTCCATTCTTAATTTGCTTAATTTTTCATATTTACAATGGTGCCCTTATACTTTTTGTCATTTAGATATGTTGCTTGTTTTGCTGATGTAAGATACTGGTATATAGTTTAGACCACTGTTTATGTTGTATAGCCTATGCCAGTATTTAACTTGAAGCGATTGAATGTTATTGTAATACTAGCAATAAGCAGCATTTGTAGTCTGTGATAAACATTTCAAAGTCTCACAATCAACACTGACTCCTTCACTATGACTCATTCACCAGTCTTAAAAACAAACTATATATATAGGCCAAATAGTAAAAGCATATATTCTGATTTCAATAGTCTGTTCGTCTAGACATTCATCTTGCTTATTTATCGTCCAGGGCAACCTATCCATCTTTGTCAAACCCACTAATCTCTCTCCATTTTGTTAGTAGAAAAGGCAGCCTGTCTGATCCAGGCTGAAACACAGTGGTAGTTTGGTCTGAGTCATGGGCACACAGCACGGTGTCCAGACCTCTGGCTTGGTTTTTGATTTTCCAGAGACATAATTATGTGGATTTTATCCATGACCATATATGGTAGTCTACGACAGATTTATAATCCACAGATTATAGTAAGATTATTATATTTGCTATCCATTTGATATGTTTGTTTATGATTGTTTGATCTGTACATTATTTTTATTTTATTATCTGTGTGCATGTTCAAAGAGGCCAACAGTGGAGGATACTAGCTCTCTAGTTGTCTCGTATGGCTCATGTCATATCCCAGAAGTCCCTTTACTCCCTTATTAAATTGTGTATTTTGTGTTTATTTTGAAGGTGCAGGTTCCTTTCATCATCGTGAAGAAACTCAATTATATTATTATTAATATATCTATCAGAGAATAAAGCAGTCACTCACCGGTTCAATTGTAAACATTAGTCGGCTTGATGTCACTACCCTCCTTCCCTTCCCCTCCCACCACACACACACACACACTTAGGTCTACCCCAGCAGCATCTACCCCGGGGGCACCAGGGGCCGCAGAGGGAGAGGGGGGCCCCCCTGCCCCGGCCCCTAACCTCACCAGCAACCGCAGACTACAGCAAACCCAGGCACAGGTGGACGAGGTAAGTCCCGGCACGTGTGTGTGTGTGTGTGTGTGTAGAAGATAGAGGATGAAAGGGGAAGAACGGGTGATGGGAAAAAAGGAGGAGGAGATGAAAGGATATAGTGTTAAGGAAGGAGAAGGAAGGTCAGGGACATTTGTATTGAGGAAAGCTCTCGCTCTCTGTCTCTTTCTCCGGCCATCTTGGCTGACTGTGACATCAATATTTAGATGGAACGTTTCTATTCCTTCTCCTCCTCCTCTTTCTCCTCCTCCTCCTCCTCTGTCAGTTTTTCAATGGTCAGGTCATTCAGCATAACCACCTACCACCCATGGACGGCAGCTATAGAGCCTTCCCCATGGGGGGCACCTGACCGCTGTCGCCCCCTGCAGGTGGTGGACATCATGCGCGTGAACGTGGACAAGGTGCTGGAGAGGGACCAGAGGCTGTCGGAGCTGGACGACCGGGCAGACGCTCTCCAGGCCGGCGCCTCGCAGTTCGAGAGCAGCGCTGCCAAGCTCAAGAACAAGTACTGGTGGAAGAACTGCAAGGTGTGTGTAGGTGTCACATTAGTGTGTGTGTGTGTGTGTGTTTGTTAGAAAGAGAGATAAAGAGAGTGTGTGTGTGTGTGTGTGTGTGTGTATGTGTTTGTTAGAAAGAGAGAAAAAGAGAGTGTGTGTATGCATGTGTATGTGTTTGTTAGAAAGAGAGAGAAAGAGTGTCTGTGTGTGTGAGAGAGTGAGAGGGAGACAGAGAGAGAGAGAGAGAGAGAGAGAGAGAGAGTGTCTGTGTGTGTGTGTGAGAGTGAGACAGAGAGAGAGAGAGAGATCGAGAGAGAGAGAGTGTGTCTGTATGTGTGTGAGAGTGAGAGAGAGAGAGACAGAGAGAGAGAGCGTGTACGTGTGTGACAAATGTTCTTACACGTACATCCAACCCCTGACCCTCTGTGCTATTGTGAAGAAGACATAATAGTTTCTCGGAGAAGGACCCAATCACCCATACAAATGAGCTTGGGAGTTCTTAATAGAAATAATTTGCTAGATAACCTTCATGCAGGTCAAGCTGTAAATCATTAGAACAGGTCTACAGTATTTTGCTGAGGCGTGTGTAGTGAAAGTCACCATGAGGATCATACATCAACTGCATATCTTGATAAGGCGCTGGCCTGCCTTCACTATGACTGGTCATTTGGAGCAAATGAGCTCCCTTCTATGATTCTAAGAACTCTCAGACTTGGGCCCATCTATATGGAGTCAGTCAATCATCTTGTGTGTTTTTGTGACTGCCCGGCTGCCCCTAACCCTAACCCTAACCCTAACCCCATCACCACCAGGTCTCTAGATGCTCATTTCTCCTGCAAATTCACTTATCATATTAGATTTCCCATTCAAATGCCAATCCATCTCTGTCATAACGTTAATTTATAAAACCTAACCTGTTCACCACCCCCCTATCCCTATCCCTCTCTCTCTCTCTCTCTCTCTCTCTCTCTCTCTCTCTCTCTCTCTTTCTCTCTGGGCACAGATGGCTGGGCTGTTGCCCGTCCAATGAGGTGGGTCTGTAGGGGGAGGGGCGGGTTAGAAATCCCAATCTGGATTAGAGAGGGTTTGGGATTAAATTCCCAGCTGTGGCTTGTAGTGTAACCCCCTACTAATCATCCACCCATACTATCATACTCTCTCTCTTTCATACATACTCACATACTCTCTCTTTTATACTCTCTCCTTCCATCTCTCTCCTTCAGACACACACACACACACACACACACACACACACTTGACCACTCTATTTTTCACTCTCACACAACCACTGACAGACATGCTATGTCTTTGACATAGGCCTCCTCTCTCTCCCCCCTCTCTCTAACCCCTAGTTCAGCTCTAATCCCTGTCATCCGGCCCCGCCCCCATCATCATTTCATTTTTTACCCCATCTCTGACATCATCCCATCATCCCTCCATCATGGCTCCTCTCTCTTAGTCTGGTATATCATCCCTCCATCATGGCTCCTCTCTCTCAGTCTGGTATATCATCCCTCCATCATGGCTGCTCTCTCAGTCTGGTATATCATCCCTCCATCATGGCTCCTCTCTCAGTCTGGTATATCATCCCTCCATCATGGCTCCTCTCTCTCAGTCTGGTATATCATCCCTCCATCATGGCTCCTCTCTCTCAGTCTGGTATATCATCCCTCCATCATGGCTCCTCTCTCAGTCTGGTATATCATCCCTCCATCATGGCTCCTCTCTCAGTCTGGTATATCATCCCTCCATCATGGCTCCTCTCTCAGTCTGGTATATCATCCCTCCATCATGGCTCCTCTCTCAGTCTGGTATATCATCCCTCCATCATGGCTCCTCTCTCTCAGTCTGGTATATCATCCCTCCATCATGGCTCCTCTCTCTCAGTCTGGTATATCATCCCTCCATCATGGCTCCTCTCTCAGTCTGGTATATCATCCCTCCATCATGGCTCCTCTCTCTCAGTCTGGTATATCATCCCTCCATCATGGCTCCTCTCTCTCAGTCTGGTATATCGTCCCTCCCTCCCTGTGCTCCCACACCTGCTCACTCCCCCATCTCCTCTACCTGCAGCGGTGGCGGTTTTGAGTTACTTTAGTAAATCTATGTGCAGTACAGGAACGGAGGTTCAGCAGTTTGAGGTGTGTGTGTGTGTTTGTATGTATGTGTATAGTGCATATACAGAATGTGTAATTAGAATGAGAGCGTTCAGAATAACCAACTGTTTTGTTTTTCAGATGATGATTATGATGGCAGTCATAGGTGTTATATGTGTTGGCGTGGTCTTCTGTAAGTATCGTAGCTCTACATTCTAACTCATAGGCAGTGTAAAAATAAGTGTTTCACTCAAATGCTACTCAATCCAGGACATTTAAAGCTATTTGACTGAAGAATTGCTCTAAACTATTGATGTTGTGGCCTTCTTTCTCTCTATCTCTCTCTCTCTCTCTTCCAGTGTATTTCTTCTATTGAGCTGGTCTCTTCAGAGATGGACAGAAGGGCAGGAGGAGATACCAGAACCAAGCCTTCTGCCTCACTCCTCTCTTCTCAGCCCCTCCATCTCTCTTTTCTCACCTTCTGTCAAAATGACTTTCCTCCCTCATGGTCATTTAGAGAGAATGAATGAGTGACTGGGTGACCGAACAACGAATGAGTGAATGAACAAATTAAACTCTCTCCACAGACGACCCTAGATCTGTCTGCTCCAAACTTTTTCCCTTTTTCTCCTCCTCAACCGTTGGAGATGTCTCCAACGACAACCTTGTTATCTCTAGCGATGATGATGATGATGATGGCACATCTGTTTTTGTTTTTAGTGTGTTTTAATTCTCTGTCTTGTGAACCTCTGTGTTGCTGTATGAACCTCCTCTGGGTGACCATGTTGTCTGTGGTCATTCAGACCAGAATCGCTTTTGTATAATGTTGTTGTAAAAAGTAGTTTGTAGTAAAGTTGCAATGGATGAGGAAAGGAGAGGAGTCACCTACTTTAAGATGATAAACAGGAGGATGTCTGTTACTAAGCTAGGACTAACAGTAACAATTTTACTGAAATAAAACATCTGTTTACTGGGGGGAGGGGGGGGGGGTGCCGTGTTGAATTACATGCAAAGAAATTGTCTTGAGCTCGAATATTTTTGATAACAGCTGATGTGAAAAATGCATGGCTATTTGCTTTCCATGCTTGTTCTAATAAAGGCATCTGTAGCTGACATTGTTGTGTACTTGTGTGAATTATACCATGGGATTAAATTAAATGACTTAAATTACACTACTGTCTGCATGGGTAAGGTGACTTTTCTACCCTACCTGAAAAGGCTGGGTGATGCTGTTATTCCATCAACTACTATGACAAGCCGTTTTTGTGCGTGGCGACACACCAAAGATAGCCTCCCTCGGGTTGTTGACCTGCAGTTCTATGTTGCTACCATAAGAGGCAGTGTTTTTTGTGCATGGCTGTAAGCCAGCGCACCTACCACAAGAGGCAGTGTTTTTTTGTGCATGGCCGTAAGCCAGCACACCTAGAATAGCGTTTGTCCGGTTATCACTCCCTCCCTCCCTCCGGTCAATGTTGATCTGCACTTCTCTGTTGGCACCACAAGAGGCAGTAGTCCCAGCACACCAAAATAAAGAAGGACACCAAAATCAACCTGCCGATCTCCACTGCACAAGTAGACTAGCGGTGAAAGCATAGGACTCCCACCCGGGAGACTGGGGTTGAAGACCAGGTGGGAATGACTTTATGGGACTATACCCCAAACCTCCACACGTTCATCTTTTCACTCCAATCTTTACCCCTTGCCTTATAGGTCAGATCCTGTCCCAACCCCAACCCTTATTCTAACCCCAACCCACACTGGGGACTGGAAGAAGGACACCAAAACCAACCCACCGATCTCCGCTGCACAAGTAGAGTAGTGGTCAGAGCATAGGACTCCCACCTGGGAGACGGGGGTTCAAGGCCCCGGTGGGGATGACTTTATGGGACTATACCCCAAACCTCCACACGTTCATCCTTTCACTCAAATCTTTTTATCCCTTACCTTTGTCCAGAAACAAAAGTTGAACCAATTGCAGCAAAATAGCTAACGTTACAGGAATCATCAGTGTAGCTGGTTTAGGCACTGACAGCTACCATTAATCCTCTGATTTGTTTTGGGCGAGGGAGCTGATGTACAGCTCCCACTTGAAGTCCTGGGAGATGGTGGTGCCCAGGAAGTGGAAGGAGTCAACAGTGATCACTTGGGTGTCATTCAGTGTGATAGGGCAGAGGGGGGCTGGATTCTTCCTGAAGTCTACAATCATCTCCATTGTTTTGAGAGAGTTGAGCTCCAGATTTGTTGTTTTGGCTGCAACAGGATAGCAGCTGTTCGATCTCCCACCTGTAGGCGGACTCGTGAATGGTAGTGAACGGTGTGAGAAAAATAATTTCTTGATCCCGATTGAATTGTGCCATGACCATCACATATAGTGTTTGTCAATTTAAAACATATACTTTACTAATCTTGGTTAACTCGCAAGTTAGTTAATATTAGCTAGCCAAAACAACACTCACCAAAAGCTTGTGAAGCCAATCTCACATGCCAGCACTAACAGAACTGACTAACTCTCCTTTCGCATTCCTGCAGCTCTAAACATGGCCAGACTAAAAGTGATTTTCACCTCTTTTAATATTTTAAAATTGTTCTGGAATAACTGCTTTATAGTATTATGACAAACTGCGACTTTCTTGACTTGCAAAATTATGTTCTAAAATGACAAACATGTGTGATGGTCATGGCACAATTCAAACGGGATCAAGAAATTATTTGTTTATCGCTATCATTGACTACCGGACGACCGTACATATTGTTTTCCAAATGAATGTCCCATGGGATGGCTCTTCCTGCTTCCGCTGAGGTGTTCTATTACAACCACCACTGAGCCATGTGAGCCATGTGAGCCACGATCAACTGGGTTTGCATTAGGCTCCCTACCAGGACCAAACCTCCCACACGAGCCACGATCCCCATCATACGAGTCATGCTCCGATTGGGACCCCTTGTCACGCTGGATGCCCCGCTGTCGTCCACAGACCACCCTGAGTCCGATAGATACCCCCGTGTCAGCTGTGGATGTCGTAGTATTTAGTTAACACACACACACACGTACACTGGACCTGATGCTCTTAGCCTTTCTTGCTCTGAAAATTTAATTTAATGTAATTTATTGCTCTATAAATGTTCTTAGTCGTTAGACAAATATATTCCAGGAGCTTGCTCCAGGTTGCCTGTTTTAATATCTTTGTTGCTTTTATGGCTCTGTGTGCTACTAACCCTGTTCTGCCTTCCCTCTCCCTAGTGCCTCTCTCTCTCCCTCCTATCTTCTAACCAGGTCCAGTGGATGCCCCACTGTCACCAGCAGACCTCCCGGAGTCCGATAAGTACCCCTGTGTCTGTTGTGGATGTCGTAGCATTTAGTTAACACACACACACGTACACACAGACATACACCAGCCCACTTCCGGCTTTAGGCCTGGGCCATAGCAAACACACACCAGTATTTGCCAAAAGCTATGATGCTTTTTTAGCCTCTCTTACTCTGAAATGTAATTTAATGTAATGTATTGCTTTATAAATGTTCTTAGACGGTAGACAAACATACTCCTGGAGCTTGCTCGATCACCTTGTTGAGAGGGGTCAGGGAATATTTTTTACAGCTCACTTATCTGGCCCCCGGGTGATTACTGTTTTTTTGCTTCCCTCTGGAATATGTAGAGAGTGGGTCGTATGCCCACCTCCCTTGTTCTCTATAAAGCACATTGTGTTGCCTCTGGGTATGAAATGCGCTATACAAATAAAGCTTTGATTGATTGATTGAAAAAAGGCCTCTACCTCCCTCTTGTGGCTATGCTAACCAATTTCCAACAAGTCACTACTTATGTTCCTACTGTGACCTCTCTTCATCTTTGTTGAATATATATTATCATAACACACCTCTACTGGCTCATGAGTCTGCCCATCACACCAGTTATCCCAAATACCTACTTAGTCTGGCTCTGCTTCTGGGATGTGACTATTTTACAAGCTGAAGGTAAATTCTCATAAAAATATGACTTACAAACATTACTCTGCTTCACAGCAGAACTGTAGTTTAACAACTTACAAATAATTGCTTCCTTCTCTGATTCCAAGGTTGATGAAAGGAACAACTGCTGATCACATGGAATAGTGGATGACATCATCATCATCATCTTCATCCGCTTATCCAGGGTCGGGTCGCGGAGGCAGCAGCTCCAGCAGGGGGCCCCAGACATGTGGATGACATGTTAGAGATCATTAGTGGTCAGTGGTCGAGGAGCCTCTCCTGGCAGAGGTACTTCCATCCTCAGCCATCAGCCTTGAGGTTGAGTACATAGTGTCACTGAGTAGACAGCTGAACTTGTCAGGTATCCATGAGCCCCACATTGTTTGGTTTTTTTCAGATACATAAACTAAGAGGGGCAGGTATATAGCCAATAAAAAAGGTGTATAACCAGTTCTTGGACATGTTTCCAGTGAGTGATGGGAAGGATGACACTGTTGCTACTGCTATCAGAGATGTCTTTCACAGGAAACATTTAGGATTAGAAACTCTATTGACTTCAGACAGACGGAGCAGCAGTGTTATTCTCTCAGGTTTATTGAATTAGATTAGTGGCTCCTTTCTGGTACTTTTATTTTGACAATGAAGGGCCTCTTAATTTTGTACCAGTTTTACATGCACTTTGACAGGAAGTCCGCCATCTTAGTTCTTCAGCCACGTGTGAATGTTTACACAGAAATAATATGCTGCAGTATTTCTTCTGTTTATTCCTTTGACAGCATCATCTGTGAGTATTTGTTTTGCGCATAACTTTGAACTATTTGATCTGTATTTTTGGATATTAGCTAATTATTAGCATATTTGTATTCCTTGTTAACAATAGCCTTCCTGAAACTATCTGGGTTGTAAGGAGTTTCTACAGTATGTTAATATTTATTTTACAGTACTCTTTGTTAATTTTGTTAGTTTCACTCTGATTCATATTGTCTATGAGAGTGTGGTCCAATAAAACACCAATATTCATTTGAATGGAGTTTAGCTTGCTGCTGAATTGTATACCTACGGGCACGCACAAGAAGAGCAGTACAAGCAGCAATGCAGGTAGGATGATTTTACTCTCCATGTGAGTGTGCTTCTTCGCAAGAAATATATCATATATGAATTTCCTGTTTGACATTTATTTTCTCATTTAAACAGAATGTTTAAATGGTGTTGCCAAGCAATTATCAGACAGTACTTCAGGAATAGGGCAAATTAGACTTAAGTCAGCAGCTGCCACCTTGCATGTCTGTGATTTGAAAATAAAGGTATGATGTACAGTAGCCTGATGCATAATACCTTACAGTTGGTATTTCCTGTTTATTCATTATTAAATAATGAGTCTATTGTAACATTTAAAGGAAGTAAAGGACACAAGGTGGATGTCACAGCATGGAGCCATTGAAGCCCTGCAGAAGAACCTGACTCACAGCATGGAGCCATTGAAGCCCTGCAGAAGAACCTGACTCACAGCATGGATCCATTGAAGCCCTACAGAAGAACCTGACTCACAGCATGGAACCATTGAAGCCCTGCAGAAGAACCTGACTCACAGCATGGAGCCATTGAAGCCCTGCAGAAGAACCTGACTCACAGCATGGAGCCATTGAAGCCCTGCAGTCTTGCCAACATTGACCGAGGTGAAAAGATGCCCACTGGACAAATGGCTATACACATTCTGTGGGACATATTGTACAGTGTTCAGGAATTTACATCCAAACACCCAGGAATTTACATCCAAACACCCAGGAATTTACATCCAAACACCTTAAACCTTTGTCCTCTCACTCCTTTTGTAATTCATCACCTCCCCCAAATATTCACATAGCTGTGCTAACATACAAAATGGCTTCCAGAAGGCCATCTGTCTACAATAGAATAACCATCCTTTGTCCCCAATTGCCGCCCTTTTTCTCATGTCACATGTCTGTACTCTTGGCCACGCCTGCCATTTCATATGATGTACAATGCAGTAGCCAATCACATCCTGGAAAGACCTTACCTGTGTTTTGACTGCATATAAGCCACAGCAGAAGACCAAACGGGCACTTTGCTGACTAACCACTCGTTGTTCAGGAAGTCCTTGCGCTCGTATGTTTTTCACAATAAACCAGACTTAATCTTTTGAGCGAATCTTGGTAAATCCTTTTGACTAGATCAGTTAAATTACTATCACAGTTGGCGACTCGGGACGGGATCTACTGCCGTGGGGTTCGCCTGGAGTGGAACCAAAGGACGCAGACGTGCGGAGCGGTAGCCGCTCTGGAACTTCTCTCTGCGTCTATGCGCACTGGTTCGGAGAAGTCCGCCGTTGGTTCCACTCGGCTAAACTCACGGTACGTTGAAAAACGAATCCTTTTATGCTTGTTATTTGCCATGGTTTTGGTTCAGATTGTGTTGGTCTGGATTGTTGAAAACAGAAACCCCGGCGTGGGTATTTAGTACGTATTTAGTAAGTAACTATCTAAGGAAGTTGTGAACAGCAATAGATATATTTATATATTGTATTGTCCTTTGATTTCGTCCTTGTTTCGTTACGAGGGTATAAACAGTTCAGAAGAAGTGTGAGTTTTGGTCTCGTGAATTTGTTCCCCTGTAGTTGATGTACAATTCAGGTTGTTTATCGGTTGCAGCTTAGAACGGGTTTTTTGAGTTAATACGCCAAAGAGTTGGCACAGAACAGGTTTCCCTTTGGCCGATCGCGGGTGGAATTAAAACCGCAGAGCCGTTGTTTTCTCAACGAAGGTAGCTACAGGGAGTGGTTTTGGTATGTTAGTCCGACCCGCGTTTCTGGTAGAAGCGTTTGTCCCTTTGATCCCGGGTGGTTTAGTCAACCTAAACTAAGTTTAGCTTTGACTAAGTGGCTGGTGCAGCCAGGCATGCTTGTCGTGTGTTAAGTCGTGTGTTCGTCCTCTTTTCGTCATCTTTGGTCGTTCTTTGTTTTGCGTCCCCGTGTTAGTCTGCTGTTTTACTGTTGGAGTTTCGGCTCTGTCTTGTATGTGCACGGGGTTGTTAGTTTGTTGTTTACTGTTTGAGCCTCGGCTCTTGCCTTGTATTGTTTGTTAAGCGCGCCATGGATCCAGGTAAAGTATTGTAAGTATTTTGTACACTGTTTAGACTGTTAAATTCGTAACTGCTAGATTTCCAGTAGGCTAGCTGGTTGTCTGGGAGACGCAGGAAAACACCACTCCGCTCTCCCGGTGATCCGCCATCGAGCCAGAGAACAAAGGACCAGTTGACTGGGTGAGTTATTTAGCGGTTTAATGTGTCTTTGTTTCTTTCGAAATTGTATTCCTTTGTTTATTTCCCGCCTGTGTTTAACTATACTTTTCTTTTCACCGTTAGTTTTGAATTATAGGCTGTAGGGTATTGTGTTAATTATGAATACCAATACTAGTTCGCTGTCTGGGCCAGCTAAGATTGTTGCGCAAAGGTTTTGGGATGATGCTTGTGTACAGTATTTGATCTGGGCGAAGCATTCTGATTTCCCCCTGTCCGGTACACTCAATATTAGTGAGTTAGCGACTGTTAGGGCTCAGTTACAGGCGTTTGAGATGACTAGGTTAGGAAGGGAGCCTGGAAATGCGATAGATTGGAATGCATTCAGGAAGTGGGAAATACTCGCACACGAGTGTTTTTTCAAGTCAAAAAGAAGCGTAGCTGACGAAGTTAATCAGAGAGAGGAATATTCAGAGTCCCTCCCCCCTCCTAGTCATTCCGTTTTGAACTCTATCACGCCGACTCGGCACTCAGAGCTCACACATCCTTCCCAAACTATGACTGGTTCACCCGCAGCTGCTGCCCCGCCTCCCAACTCTGTTTTTCCGTCTGCTCCCAACCAACAACGACCACAGTACTAGTCGTCACACAAACAAGAATCGTAGGTATAGAAACAGAATAGACTACAGAATGAAACCGAGGGAGGGAAACGAAAACGGAGACAGAACTGACGTGTGTTTTCACTGTGGTAAAACTGGTCACTGGATCAGGAACTGTCGCAGTTACCGCAGGCAAATTGAAAGGGAGAATCCTGCAACCTGGGATTCGGCGCCACCTGCTGGGGTTCCCTTGAACAACCCACAAGGTAGATTTTAACTAGCCAATATAGACTTATTTTTTTAAGGTAAATAAACAGGACGAGACAGATGTAGCTGAGGACGTAAGGTTTGTACATGATAGTGGGGGGGATAGATAATGTTTGCCAGTGTCTTAACCTGAATACAGCATCTCCTAACCCAATTATATATTTTTAATGTTTATGTTAAATATCTCATGTTTATAGTTTGAGGCACATTCATCGGGGCTGAGTGTTTTTCTGAGTGTTTTACAGACAACTGTCGTTCCGGGAGTGATGGGTGAGTGCCGAACCAGGAGACGACACAGGACCGGAGGTGGAGATGGGGGTTACCGGCCTGTTTCTCTACAGATGGGCGATCTGTGGTTCGTGAGATGCAGGACCAACGCCATGTCACCAACTCACTGTGAGCGACAGATAAGTATGACATAGGGAAGAGACCATTTTTGTCCGAAGCGGGCCCAATACTCTGTCCTCAAATGCAGAAGAGGGAAGTTTTTAGATATACAATTTTTAGCTATACAAATTAAGCTTTGATGGATTTTTTGATTAATTGATAATTGATGTTTTCTTAATTGTAAATGAAGCCAGTTCATTTTAGTGTCATTTTATTTGAGTGATGCATTTTTTTTTCCCCCACCTCTGTTTTATCCTGACTTCAGGAAATTTGTTTCTACCCTTAGGGGGGGGTTATTTTGTTGAGACAAGAATGTGTTTATTTTATTGTATTTCATAAAATCGCAAGAGAAATTCTAGAGCCAAATCCAATTGCCTTGATCATGACTGGGGACTGGGCGTGTTAAAGTCATTCTAACACTGCCCCTGATGTCACTGTAGGCTACTGCAGACTGGCTCTAATGACACTTGAACAGACACCCTGTTTAAGTTTTCCTGACTGAATAACAACATTTTTCCCCAAAGCAGGAGCTTGCACTTAACCATGTTTCTGAGTATCTCCCAACAGACTGCTGATAACCGTTCCTGACCAAAGAGGGAAACAGGGAAACCAGACCAGAGGACTCTCCTTTTTTCTCTTCTGTTTTGTCTCTGTTTGTCTCTCTCATCTGTGGATCCACAGACGGAGCACTTCATCAGCCTGTACTGGGGGAGCGGGAGCGCCGAGGTGGCCCTCCAGCAGCACGACCCGGGCCGGCCCTACGTGGAGCAGTACCGTGTGGACCGGGTTCAGTTCAAGAGCCTGTACGTGCTGCTGGCGCCCTGGCTGCGCACCTTCACCCTGCTGGACCAGGACAGGGACTCCCTCCTCACCTTCCGAGAGCTCGCTGGCTGACCGCTCTATGCAGACCTGCCCAATGGGAAGACAGACTACCAGGAGCAGATGAGCAGCCTGAGAACAGGCCAGAAAACATGGAAGAGAAGTAGATGTTGCGGGAGGAACCTACCCGTCAAAGATGGAACAATCAGCACCAGGACATTCTGGCCTGTGTGGAATATCTGTCAAAAGTAGCTGAGAGGACGGTCCATGCAGCCGAACCAGAGATCTCAAGGACCGTGACAGTCACCGCCACACTGTCCTCTCCTCTGATGAGCAATCGGAGAGTGACCTTGACAGTCACCGCCACACTGTCCTCTCCTCTGATGAGCAATCGGAGAGTGACCTTGACAGTCACCGCCACACTCTCCTCTCCTCTGATGAGCAATCGGAGACTGACCTAGCCGGTCACCTCCTTCTCGTGGTTGTGGTATGACAACGTGGAAAATCTCAACAGCAATGACTGCACCTCTAACCGCACACACTGGAACCTACATTAAACATTCAGAGACGCAAACATGGAAGCTATGATCCAGAGGAAATTACATGCGATTATTCACAACAAGAGTGAATGAACTTTGAAATTATCTTGAAAAATATCATATTTGTTTACAAGAGTTACAATGGTTGAAACATGAGTTGATAAATAAGTTTGGGTTTTTCCTCTAAATTGACCAAGAGGTTTTTTGCCCTTCTTACACTGGTAACCATTTATCTTTTTGCCTTGTTCAAACTTTAAATCAAGGTTTTTTGGTGAATGGTTGTCCACTCTTAGACTATAAATAGTATAATCATGTCATCTTTTTTACCTTGTTTCCTGTCAAATTTCTGAAACAAGGGGTTTTGGTGCGTGATTTTGCACGTGGAAAGAAAATAATCTTTTTTTTTTTTTTCACCTAGTGGAGAGATTATTTCCTTTCCACATGTATAGCATAGCTGAATGTTTAAACTTTGTGTTTGGATTTTATATTTTATTTTTGTGTACCTGTTCAGGCACAAATGGGGGATTGTTCAGGAATTTACATCCAAACACCCAGGAATTTACATCCAAACACCCAGGAATTTACATCCAAACACCTTAAACCTTTGTCCTCTCACTCCTTTTGTAATTCATCACCTCCCCCAAATATTCACATAGCTGTGCTAACATACAAAATGGCTTCCAGAAGGCCATCTGTCTACAATAGAATAACCATCCTTTGTCCCCAATTGCCGCCCTTTTTCTCATGTCACATGTCTGTACTCTTGGCCACGCCTGCCATTTCATATGATGTACAATGCAGTAGCCAATCACATCCTGGAAAGACCTTACCTGTGTTTTGACTGCATATAAGCCACAGCAGAAGACCAAACGGGCACTTCGCTGACTAACCACTCGTTGTTCAGGAAGTCCTTGCGCTCGTATGTTTTTCACAATAAACCAGACTTAACCTTTTGAGCGAATCTTGGTAAATCCTTTTGACTAGATCAGTTAAATTACTATCACAACAGATTTGTAGCAACTGTTTATCTACAAGCTGACTTATTGCTGCATCTTGCTAGCCTGTCCTGAATGTTTCAGAGGGCAGATGATAACCTTTTTCTAATCAAGGAGCAGCTGTTCATAGCTCTGTCTATCACTACACTGAGGTGACATGTTGGTTGTACTGTCTGATCACAACACTAAGAGTTCTAATTTTTTACCTATCTGTATCCGTCTATCTGTATCTGTCTGTCTGTCTGTCTGTCTGTCTGTATCTATCTATCTATCTATCTATCTATCTATCTATCTATCTATCTATCTATCTATCTATCTATCTATCAATCTATCAATCTATCTATCTATCTATCTATCTATCTATCTAGCTATCTATCTCATTAATTGTCTGCACCCATTTTATTATTGTATCTGAGGCTTCACATGTTTGGTGATGGGACCTCAGTGGGTGAGAACAGACATGCTAAATAGACAAAGATTTAGGCATGGGCAACATCTTTCCATCCATTTAAAAATAAATATGTATTATTTTATGCCAACCTACATTGTCTAGCCCTAACCCTAACCTCTTAGAGTGCATGAAGTGTCGGCCAGCTGTGTCATGTGTGTGTGTCTCCATTTTCAGCATCAGTACGTCCAGTTTGATAGTTCACCTGGGCCAGCAGACTAAGCAGAGCCTCGACCCAAACAAGCTGTCCTGAATGGTCTCCCAGGTCACCCATCATCACAGCTACAACAGTGACACCAACAACCCTGTCACTCTGCTACAACTCTGGTCAGCTGGAAACTTCAACCACCACATCAGACCAGTCTGCCTGACAGCAGCGGGCACCACCTACCACCTACCTACCAGAATAGCACAGGTAAACCTACCACCTACCTACCAGACTAGCACAGGTAAACCTACCACCTACCTACCAGGCTAGCACAGGTAAACCTACCACCTACCTACCAGGCTAGCACAGGTAAACCTACCACCTACCTACCAGGCTAGCACAGGTAAACCTACCACCTACCTACCAGGCTATCACAGGTAAACCTAGCACCTACCTACCAGGCTGGCACAGGTAAATCTAGCACCTACCTACCAGGCTAGCACAGGTAAACATACCACCTACCTACCAGGCTAGCACAGGTAAACCTACCACCTACCTACCAGGCTAGCACAGGTAAACCTAGCACCTACCTACCAGGCTAGCACAGGTAAACCTACCATCTACCTACCAGGCTAGCACAGGTAAATCTACCACCTACCTACCAGGCTAGCACAGGTAAACCTAGCACCTACCTACCAGGCTAGCACAGGTAAACCTAGCACCTACCTACCAGGCTAGCACAGGTAAACCTAGGCTAGCACAGGTAAACCTAGCACCTACCTACCAGTCTAGCACAGGTAAACCTAGCACCTACCTACCAGGCTAGCACAGGTAAACCTAGCACCCAATACCAGGCTAGCACAGGTAAACCTAGCACCTACCTACCAGGCTAGCACAGGTAAACCAAGCACCTACCTACCAGGCTAGCACAGGTAAACCTACCACCTACCTACCAGGCTAGCACAGGTAAACCTAGCACCCAATACCAGGCTAGCACAGGTAAACCTAGCACCTACCTACCAGGCTAGCACAGGTAAACCTAGGCTAGCACAGGTAAACCTAGCACCTACCTACCAGGCTAGCACAGGTAAACATACCACCTACCTACCAGGCTAGCACAGGTAAACATACCACCTACCTACCATGCTAGCACAGGTAAACCTAGCACCTACCTACCAGGCTAGCACAAGTAAACCTAGCACCTACCTACCAGGCTAGCACAAGTAAACCTAGCACCTACCTACCAGGCTGGCATAGGTAAACCTAGCACCTACCTATCAGACTGGCACAGGTAAACCTAGCACCTACCTACCAGGCTAGCACAGGTAAACATAAGCACAGGTAAACATACCACCTACTTACCAGGCTAGCACAGGGAACTCTATCAAGGCAAGGCAAGTTTATTTATATAGCACATTTCAGCCACAGGGCAATTCAAGGTGCTTTACATGAGACATTAAAAGCATTAAAACAAAAAGCAAGACATAATAGACATTTAAAACAAAAGGCAGGACAAATTAAAAGCATTAAAACAAAAAGCAAGTCATTATAGACATTTAAACAAAAAGCAGGACAAATAGAATACAGGAATAAAAGTTACAGTGCAGTATACTGATAAACATAGCTCCTCTTAGAAAGCAGTGGCAAAAAGAAAAGTCTTCAGGCTTGTTTTAAAAGAACCAAGAGTTGCAGCAGACCTGCAGTTTTCTGGAAGTTTGTTCCAGATATGTGGAGCATAAAAACTGAATGCTGCTTCTCCATGTTTTGTTTTAACTCTGGGGACAGAAAGCAGACCTGTGCCAGACGACCTGAGGGGTCTGGATGGTTCATAGCATATGAGCAGATCAGAGATATATTTTGGCCCTAGACCATTCAGTGCTTTATAAACCAACAGCAGTATTTTAAAGTCAATTCTTTGACAGACAGGAAGCCAGTGTAAAGACCTTAGTACTGGTGTGATATGCTCCACTTTCTTAGTCTTAGTGAGGACTCGAGCAGCAGCGTTCTGAATCAGCTGCAGCTGTCTGATCGATTTTTTAGAGAGACCTGTATACATGCCGTTACAGTAGTCGAGTCTACTGAAGATAAACGCATGGACAAGTTTTTCCAAATCCTTCTGGGACATAAATCCTTTGATCCTTGATATATTCTTCAGGTGATAGTAGGCTGACTTTGTAATTGACTTAATGTGGCTGTTGAAATTCAGGTCTGAGTCCATGACTACACCAAGATTTCTGGCTTCGTTTGTGGTTTTTAGCATTACTGATTGAAGTTGAGCACTGACTTTTAATCGTTCTTCTTTGGCTCCAAAGACAATTACTTCAGTTTTATTTTTGTTTAGTTGGAGAAAGTTCTGGCACATCCAATCATTGATTTGTTGAATGCACTTACTCAGCGCTTGTATGGGATTATAGTCTCCTGGTGATATAGTGATATAAATTTGTGTGTCATCTGCATAGCTATTGTAACATATTTTGTTGTTTTCCATAATTTGTGTTAGTGGGAGCATGTAAATGTTGAACAGAAGAGGCCCCAGGATGGAGCCTTGGGGAACTCCACAGGTCATTTTTGTCAGCTCAGATTTGTAATTGCCTATAGACACAAAATAATCCCTGTCCTTTAAGTAGGATTCAAACCAATCTAACACTGTACCAGAAATTCCCAACCAATTTTCCAGTCGGCCTAGTAGTATGTTGTGGTCTACCGTGTCGAACGCAGCGCTGAGATCCAGTAATACTAAGACTGAGATTTTGCCATTATCTGTGTTTAAATGGATGTCATTAAATACCTTAATTAGAGCAGTCTCGGTGCTGTGATGTGGTCGAAATCCTGACTGGAAGACATCAAAGCCATTACTTAGTGCCAGGAAGTTATTCAGTTGTTGGAAAACAACCTTTTCAATTATTTTGCTTAGAAATGGGAGGTTTGATATGGGCCTATAATTGTTCATTTGTGAGCTGTCTAGATTATTCTTTTTTAAGAGTGGCTTGATGACTGCAGTTTTCAGGGTATGTGGGAACACACCTGAAAGAAGAGATGTGTTTACAATTTGTAGTAAATCAGAGGCCATGCAGTTGGATACAGTTTTGAAGAAGTCTGTAGGTAGAACATCAAGGCAACAGGTGGAGGATTTCAGATATTGTATAGTGTCCCCCAGGGTTTTATGGTTGATCGGATTAAATTGGTTCATGGTACAATTATTGATTTTAAGTGGACACTGTGACGACACATGTCCTGTACCTGGAATGGAGGCACTAACTGCTTGTCTAATTTTCTGAATTTTGTCAGTGAAGAATGAGGCAAATTCATTGCAGGCCCTGGTGGATAGAAGTTCAGAGGCTACTGACACAGGAGGGTTTGTCAGCCTATCAACAGTGGCAAACAAAGCACGCGCATTGTTATGGTTTTTGGTGATGATGTCAGAAAAGAAGGTCTGTCGTGCATTTCTCAGCTCCATATTATAAATGCGAAGTCTCTCTTTATAGATGTCATAATGAACATGGAGATTTATTTTTCGCCATCTGCGTTCAGATTTTCGACACTCTCTCTTTTCTATTCTGACCAGCATGGCGTTTCTCCATGGAGATCTTCTCTTACCAGAGACCACCTTCACCTTAGTGGGTGCAACAGCGTCAATAATGTTTGTAATTTTAACATTGAAATTATCTACAAGCTCGTTGACTGAGGCCATATAGAGGGCAGGTGTGGACGAGAAAGCCTGAGTAAATATCTCACTGGTGTTTTCAGTGATGTGCCGTTTTGAGATAACCTCTGATTGAGAATTTGTGTGCATGGAGATAGTACTCTCAAAGAAAACACAGGAATGATCAGAAAGCGCAACATCAGACACCTGAACCTTAGAAATATTCAGACCTTTGGTGATGATTAAGTCCAGAGTGTGCCCCTTGTTGTGTGTGGGCTCCGTCACATGCTGAGTCAGTCCATAGTTATCAAGGACACAACCTAGCTCTTTTGTCCCTCTGCCCTGAGGGTTGTCAACATGGATGTTAAAATCACCAACAATAACCACACAGTCAAAGTCAATGCAGACAGTAGACAACAGTTCAGCAAAGTCATCAAAGAAGTTTGGATAGTATTTGGGTGGCCTGTAGATGTTTAGAAATAACGCTCGGGAAGAGGAATTCAACTGAAGAGCCACATATTCAAAGGAACCAAAATTTCCATAACACATCTGCTTACATTGGAGGGAGTCATTAAACAAGATGGCTACTCCACCTCCTTTCTTATGCACTCTAGCCTCGCTCATAAAGCTGAAGTTGGGAGGAGTTGACTCAATAAGAACAGCTGCACTGTTACCGTGGTCTAGCCAAGTTTCAGTTAAAAACATAAGATCAAGATTGTGGTTGGTGATAAAATCATTGATTAAAAATGTCTTTCCTGTTAAAGATCTGACATTTAATAAAGCTAAGTTTAGTGTGCTGAGGGTATTATCTGCACATTTCTCTGTGATAGTTTGTGGCTGACGAGGAATAGATACTAAATTTGATACATTTGTAGAGCCGGTTGAGTGTTTCCTGTTACTTAGCAGATTCACCATTGATTTTCTATTACCTATCAAGACAGGAATTGAGGAAGATACCATCACGTTGGGTCCTGGCTTGTCCTGGAAGGGGTCATGAGTGCCATTAGCCTTGTAGCCTATCACCTACCTACCAGGCTAGCACAGGTAAACCAAGCACCTACCTACCAGGCTGGCACAGGTAAACCTACCACCTACCTACCAGGCTAGCACAGGTAAACATACCACCTACCTACCAGGCTGGCACAGGTAAATCTACCACCTACCTACCAGGCTAGCACAAGTAAACCTATCACCTACTGTACCTACAGTACCAGGCTGGAACAGGAACTAGGATGGTCCTTATGCTGATATGGATCAATTATCAACACAATCATAGCCTTTTATACCCACTAACCCCAGAGGACTTGGGTATTGGAGTGGTTTCCAGGGAATCACAAATCCAGGAAAAAGTCACAAGAGACAAAAAAGCCCTCTACCTCCCTCTTGTGGCTATAGTTGTACATAACCTTCTGTTTCATAATTATATTTCCAACAAGTCACTATGTTATCTTCCTACTGTGACATCTCTTCATCTCTGTTGAATATATATTATCATAACACACCTCTACTGGCTCATGAGTCTGCCCATCACACCAGTTATCCCAACTACCTACTTAGTCTGGCTCTGCTTCTGGGATGTGACTATTTTACCAAGCTGGAAGTACATTCTCATTAAAATATGACTTGCAAACATCTGTAGTTTAACAAATTTCAAATAATTTCCTCTTTCTCTGATTCCAAGGTTGATCAAAGGAACAACTACTGATCACATGGCATAGTGGATGACATGTTAGAGATCATTGCTGGTCAGTGGTCGAGGAGCCTCTCCTGGCAGAGGTACTTCCTGGAACCCATAGACATCACCAGATGCCTGGTTTTGTCCCTGGTGATGCTATGGCAGGCCTGTACTGCAACTGTCTTCAGGTACTGCTTGTTATTTGGCCAGTTTCCCTTCAGTTTTGTGTTCAGCAAGTGAAATGCATGCTCAATAGTATTCAGGTCAGGTGATTGACTTGGCCATTGCAGAACATTCCATGTATTTGCCTTGAAAAACTATTTGGTTGCTTTCACAGTATGCTTCAGGTCATTGTCCATCTGCACTGTGAAGCGCCGTCCAATGAGCTCAAGCTTTTGGATGAATATGAGCAGATAATCTTGCCCACAACACTTCATGCTGTAACCAGGTAACTGGAAATTGTATTGACTTCCCCTTTTGAAGGGTGTCTGTGTATTAGGGAGACTCACAGAGGACATCCCTGCTAACATCCATGTTCTCTCCACAGTGGAGGAGTGATGATGTAATTTGACAGGATAGAGGAGGTCAACAAGCTGGTCCCTACAGCAGGTTAGACCCTCTGAACTACACTACTCAAGACCTCTCTCTCCCGGAAGTAATGGACAATATGTTCTATGCAGCAGGTGATGATATTCCAACCTTAACTTATGTCTCTCTTCTCAGTTATGGACATAGTGAAGACCTACTTAGCAGATTATGATGCAGTGTGCACACTCTACGGGAGGTCTACATGAGCTATTGGGTTAGAATACACAGTGTGTGATGCTGAGGCATTGCTAGGCAAGGCAAGGCAAGTTTATTTGTCTAGCACATTTCAGCAACAAGACAATTCAAAGTGCTTTACATGAGACATTAAAAGCATCAAGACAAAGTGCAACACATAAAAGGTCATATAAAACAAAATGCAAAAAAGGACACTCTTTTCTTTATCACATACTGCAACCTCTCTGTGCTATGCTATTCTTCATCATCATCGGGTCGTCCACAGATGGGCCTCCTATCTTTGTCTCCAGTTATCCCTATCCTGTTAGGTGCCAACAATGTATCCTTTCCCACTTTTATGTAGCCAGTCCATGTGTCTCTCCTGTCTCTCTACCTCAGCTGATCAGCTTCCTCAGGTCCTCAGGGTGCCACTCAACAAAGACGTAAGGGTGCCACTCTTTCTTTCTTTCTTTCTTTCTTTCTTTCTTTCTTTCTTTCTTTCTTTCTTTCTTTCTTTCTTTCTTCAAGACATCCTGATAGGCGCTCAGCTCTGCCCACCAGCTGGACCAGCATCACACACCCCCACCCCCAGCCCCGGACTGTCCCAGCCCACCCCTGGCTCCGGACTGTTCCAGCCCAGCCCCGCCCCCGGCCCGTCCCAGAACACCCCTGGCCCCGGACTGTACCAGCACAGCCCCGGCCCCAGACTGTCCCATCACAGCCTCAATGCCAGAGGTCTATTTCTGACACACTGCATGGACAGGTTAGAGCACACATACACACACTTTGACATCCTGTCTGCAATAATGATCTTCTGCCACCCTACTCTCTCTCCCCCCTGCTCCCAGGCTATAGCTCCCGCTGTGGTGATTATCTGCAACTGCTGTGCTGTACAGACTGAGAACAAGGAGAGATGGACACAGGGCCTGCCCCTCCAGCAGCTTACCAAGAACGCAGGAATGGTCAGCAACAGACACAACCAATCTGAAACACTTCACTTTAGCCTCAAACAGCGTATGCATAGGCTGTGTTCGGAGATTTCACAGTCCATTCTCTGTGTGTACTTTGCACCGTAGGCTGCGACCCTAACCCCTGCTATGGATGGGAACAGCACCCACTGACAGGATATAGATCAGGTACCAGTTATGGTCCCTCATCCCCGGATAATAGTTATTGATTAGGGTGATAACGTGTATATCTATCCATCATTCCTTCTTCCTCATTTTGCTTTGCTGTATGCTATGATTTCTATCACATTTTTCTCTTTATTTTTGTACGTGATCTCACCTCATTTCAAGTGAACGTTGACTGTAGATTCTTATAAAGGGGAAAATTATACAAAAAGGTTGAATTAACTCTCCCTTTGTTTCTTTCCCTCTTTCAATCTCTCTGCCTCTGTCAGTGTGCTCTGGCCTGGCTGTGTTTCCAGCTTGCAGGGTCTGTGAACTAAGCCAAGGGGTTCAGCTGTGAGTCATGTCCAACTGAATACTGTGTCATTTATTTCATGTCAATGTAATTTTCTTTATATAGCACCATTCATACAAATTAAAGTAGCACATAGTGTTTTCCATAAAAAATACTCACAATACTCACAACTTTCCCTCAGTGGTGTGGGAGTGGACCAGACTCCAGAACCTGACTTCTAACTGGCTCCAATGCTCTGTTTCAGGACAACTATAGCACATGAGACCAGTGGGCTCTGGGGAACACTGTTATGAACACACGCAAAATTCTCCCATACATAGGAGTTGTATTTCACTGGCAACGTGGCTGTATGTAAATTAAATGCAGTGTCTCCTTTTTGATGTCACAAACTAGTTTATTTTGAAGACATTGTGATTCTTTATCACATATGTGGTGTCTTCAAGCAATTTGTTGGACATGTCTTCAAACGGGTACTTTTGAAAGTTTCACCTTCAGTAATCGCACACACACATTATACCTTGGAAGTGCTGTTTATCTCAAGGAGGAGCTACCTGAACCTGCCATCACAAAGACACCTCCAGCTCTACCTTATGTGATGAGAGATGGCCTTGTCTGAGCAAAGTGTATAGGAGTTGTGGGGGTGGGGGTTATGAATTAAGGTAAAGGGTAATGATTGTGAAAAATGATATTTGGTGCCTTGTTTTATATCAATGGCTGTAGTACATTTTTGACTATGATGGTCAAATATTAGTAATTGGATTAGATGAACTATTTCTATTATTTATTTGTCAGTATTGCAAAGTGAATGAAATGTGTTCTGGTCTGGAGCACAAGAAAAGCTAAAATAATGGGGGACTTAGGCAGAAAAAAACATTTCCACGATGTAAAAAAAAAAAGCACATTTCATGTAGCCTTACATTAAATTATATATGGATGTCTCCACAACTATTAACTAAGGAATATAAGTCAAATCCATGCTTGACAAACATGACAATTCTTTATGACAACTATTTTCCACCGCTAATGCTGTCCGTCGCTGATGAAGACGGACATGAGCACTTTATCGGTCCCCATAGTGCGTCCCCTGCATGCTGCCTACTGTCTGCTCTTGGCTGCCCTTAGAGGAAGGATGGCAGAATGGGTGAAGAGCAGAGAACTTCATCAGTGGACAAGCCTTCAACTTTTTGAATAACATTGTGCAGTCCACAGTGCATCTGGGCAAGGCACCTTGACATTACACATGGCTGTTTGGCTAAAACAATATAAAAAGCAAGTCAGTATGTTTCCCATGTTATGCTTTATGAGTAAAGTGATCAGACATATTGTTAGGGTTAGGGTTAGGGTTAGACATATTGTTTTAACAATGCTTTATCAAAATAAAAATGCTACATCTCTTGCAGGGAAGGACATGTGCTTATAGTATTTGCAATATCTTTGCAGACATATGAACCTAACCCTAACCCTAAATTAACTTTAATCAGTCTAAAAAATATCTAGTTCAGTATCTTCTGATAATAATGGTCAATAAACTGACTGAAATCATGATATTTTGACCAAAAAATGAAAAACACATGGCTACTCAACATACAATTTTACCTCAGAGCTTTTCCTCAATCATGTTCATGATAAATTGCACTCCAGTATGGCTCACCCTGATCACTGGTGGTGGCCCCCAGAGTCAGTCCTCCTCCTCATTTTGCTAAATGAGTAACTGTCAGGAGAACAAGACCTTCTCAGACCAGCTACTCCACATCTCTTTGGCCTGGGTGCAACGATAACACCAACTCTAGCAAGAGGATGAAGTGAAGCACTCCTGTACCTGTAGCAGGGATAGTCATCTTCCCTCTCATCTCCAGTCACGGTTGCACTCCCAGAATTCCCTTTTTGGTATAAACCCCACCCACTTAAATAGGGAGGAGTTTGAATTTGAATAATACCGCACTGCTTTCTGGGTATTCACCATAATCAAACTTTGTACCTTTATAAAACAATGAGGAAATGAGATGGAAGGCTGAAACCAATGCCAAATGAATATTTAGTTTGGGATACATATTTTTGGAAGATAATATTACATTTTTTCATTTTTTCACCATGGGTGTGTTTGCTGTTCAGTTTAATTGGGTCCCCTAGTGGTTTACAACAAAGTCAAGGCCCGACGATGCTCGAATCTGTATTGAGTATCCTAGGGCCTTCACGTCTGTCGGTGAGTTTCTTTGAACAGTGTAGGAGCCGAATTCAGGGGTTTATGTGGCATGCCCGCAAAACTTCTCAGGGAATACCGCACTGTCTTAGACTCTCATACGGGACTTAACCTTCAGCCGGTAGAAGCTTGTGGGGTGGATGGTGAGACTCACCACCACCCCTCCGCCGGATGTGGAGGTTTAGGGTTAAGAGACTTATAGATAGAGGAACCTCTCTTGAGTCTTCGGCCGGTAGAAGCTTGAGGGGTGGATGGTGAGACTCACCACTACCCCTCCGCCGGCAAGGAGGCACAGAGAGGAACCTTTCTCAGGCTCTGGTCGGACGGCTGTGGCAACCTTACGGTGACAACAAGCAGTTTGTTTGGCCAGGGGGTAAGTATGCGGCCCTCCAGGGTTCCACTTGGAACAGCACGCTGGATGTGGTGGTCCAGGGCATCAGGACCTTGATCGTTGCCCAGTCTTCTTTGGGGGTTAGCCCTACCCATGCACAGTACATTTGCACCACACTCTTCGACGAGGGAGCCCCCCGGCCTGGGGGCGGTAAGTCCTGAAGTCTGGACCCAGTTAGCCTTCAACTTAATGGCAGTTTTGAAGATGAGGGAATTTATGTAGGATTGGTAGTTGTCCAATCACCCAACCCTAATCAGCTCAGGAATAGAGTACAGGGTTAGGGTGTTTCATGAGCCTAAGTCCATACTCCCTTTCAGAAATGTTGTCAGTTCATTCTCTGCTACATTGGTTTTGGAAGTGGGATGGCGGCAGTGGGGCCATCGGAGAGGCGCATGAGGACGTGAGGGACTTGGTATAGTGTAATGGCCCTCTATGGCCTGTTAACAGCTGTGCTAAGATAAATGGTTCGCGGTGTTGTGGTTAGTGAGCCGGGTTTAGAAGTGAGAGGTCAATGGTTCGATTCCTGCTTGGGTCGACTTCTTTCAAACAAACTTAATTACATGAGGCAGCATGCCGTCTTCCTTTTTCCTCCCCAAAGCTCTTCTGAGTTTGAGCCCACTCCACTTTGCCCTTGCTGATTGCTCATTCAGCTCAGGTGTGCAGGATCAGCTAGGTGCAAGCACTCAGCTCCTCAAACTACAGCCTGAAGTGTCCTAGTAGTAGCCTTTATTTAAACTAAAGGGGCCACATTAAGGTTTTCACCTCATTTTCAAGTGTGTTGAGTTGACAAACGTATACTAAGCAATAAACAGCTCCTGGGAGCTGTAATTGTAGGGCGGCTGCAATTTTGCCATCTGTAGGCTTCCCCTGGTGGCCATATCAGGGATTGACGGCCCCAGCTTGCCACTGGTCTAACGCTCCTTTTTTCATTTGACCCTAACCCTCTATGGCCTGCTAACAGCTGTGCTAAGATAAATGGCTCTCTTGGTGTTGTGGTTAGTGAGCCGGGTTTGGAAGTGAGAGGTCAATGGTTCGATTAGTGCTTGGGGCGACTTCTTTCAAACAAACATAATTACATGAGGCAGCATGCCGTCTTCCTTTTTCCTCCCCAAAGCTCTGAGTTTGAGCCCACTCCACTTTGCCCTTGCTGATTGCTCATTCAGCTCAGGTGTGCAGGATCAGCTAGGTGCAAGCACTCAACTCCTCAAACTAGACTGAAGGGTCCTAGTAGTAGCCTTTATTTAAACTCAAGAGGCCACATTGAGGTTTTCACCTCATTTTCAAGTGTGTTGAGTTGACAAACATATACAAAGCAATAAACAGCTCCTGGGAGCTGTAATTGTAGGGCGGCTGCAATTTCGCCATCTGTAGGCTTCCCCTGGTGGCCATGTGAGGGATTGACAGCCCCAGCTTGCCACTGGTCTAATGCTCCTTTTTTCATTTGACCCCAACTCTCTATGGCCTGCTAACAGCTGTGCTAAGATAAATGTCTCTCTTGGTGTGGTTAGTGAGCCGGGTTTGGAAGTGAGAGGTCATTGGTTCGATTCCTGCTTGGGGCGACTTCTTTCAAACATAATTACATGAGGCAGCATGCTGTCTTCCTTTTGAGTCCACTCTGCTTTGCCCTGGCTGATTGCTCATTCATCTCAGGTGTGCAGGATCAGCTAGGTGCAAGCACTCAGCTCCTCAAACTACAGCCTGAAGTGTCCTAGTAGTAGCCTTTATTTAAACTAAAGGGGCCATATTTAAACTAAAGGGGCCACATTAAGGTTTTCACCTCATTTTCAAGTGTGTTGAGTTGACAAACATATACTAAGCAATAAACAGCTCCTGGGAGCTGTAATTGTAGGGCGGCTGCAATTCCCCTGGTGGCCTTATCAGGGTGATGGCCCCAGCTTGCCACTGGTCTAACGCTCCTTTTTTTAATTTGACCCAAACTGGTCTTTGCAAACCTTCATAGGCCCCCTAACTGTATGACCAAAGATCAATTCAGCCAGAACTATAAAAACCACGTAGCGGCTAAATGCCTCCACCCAAAAATGCAAGTTGCAGTTAACCTTCAGTTGGTTTTGCTAGGGATGCACATGGATACATGCAACCAGAGATGGGTAGAGGCAAAGGAAGTGAGGGAGGCAACTTGAGTAATTGTTTTTATTAAACGTCACAAGGCCCTTTTGAATGCTGATGCTAGCCAGCTACCGTGAATGCTAATGCTAACACTAGCTAGCTAATGCATTCGCTAGCTAGCTAAGGCTAATGCTAACTAGCTAATGCTAATGCTAACACTAATGCCAATGCTAGCTAGCTAGCTAAAGCTAGCATAAGTGTTAGAATTAGCATTAGCTAGCTAGCATTAGCATTACCGCTAGCTAGCAAAGGCATTAGCTAGCTAGTGTTAGCATTAGCATTCACGGTAGCTAGCTAGCATTAGCATTCAAAAGGGCCTTGTGACGTTTAATAAAAACAATTACTCAAGTTGCCTCCCTCACTTCCTTTGCCTCTTCCCATCTCTGGTTGCATGTATCCATGTGCATCCCTCGCTCAAGACCAACTGAATGTTAACTGCAACTTGCATTTGCATTCGGTGACATTTGAAAACCAAAATCTAATTAAGTCCAACTGGACATCTTGGCCAAATATGTACAAATTCTGTCAAGCCATTTGTGTTCAGCAGGCCAAAAACACCTTTTGTGAGGTCAGTTACCCTTGACCTTTGACCCCCACAATGTAATCAGTTAATCCAGTTTGACCACCAAACTTTTAATCAGTATCATTCAGTCCAACTGGACATTTCGGCCATTTCATTCTAGATCATCTAACATATATCCTGACCATAGCTCTGTACTCTTCCTTGTCCTCACTGATGGTGCCCATGATGGGAGTTGAGACCATCTGGAGGTGGCACGTTCCAGAGTTGTGGCTTAAAGTGTAGGGTGAACAGGAAGCATGACAGTACAGTCACATCTGACAGGCAGCCCTGTAGTCTGGCTTACTGTGGCCTGCCTGCCTTGGAGCTTCTCTGAAAGCCAGAGAGGCAAGATGGTGTTCAATGGACTTCAAGTCAAAATGTGACTCGCTGTGCTTCCCGGCCTCCGGGTGCAAGTAAACTCTATGAAACAGGGAAATCATTCCACGTTGATTCAGGCCTGGTATGTGAGCTGCAGGGGGTCCAGGGAGATGCTCACTAGGGGCCTAATGTGCTGCAGTACCAATCTATCAGACCTTAATGATGTGATATCTGTGCCACTGGTCTGTAGTTGACACTGGGACATTCTCCTTTTGGGCACCAGAACGATGCACAGCTGTGGCACTTAAGGGCTTGAGACTGCCGCATGATTAGGCCGAGTAGCACGAAACACTAGCTTTACTGTCTTTACACTCTTGAGGACAAACACTTTGTATAAGAACTCCTTATCTGCCATCAGATGCCTGGAACAATGTCTGTTCATTTAGCTATACCATAGGTCCAAGTGAAGAGTTATTAAACTCTCACCGCACTAAACTGTAAGAAGTAGTGCGGTCAACACCTCTTGGCCTTTTCCTGAGTTTACTTTGCAGCAAAAGAGGCCACACCCTTTGGCACTGTAAAGAAGCTGCTACCTGGTCAAAAGCATTACATTGACTCCACCTGCCTCCCTAAATAGAGGTACTTGGCTAATATGCTTGCTTGCTTCAAATGCCTTTGGAACACATTGGGCGGCTGTGGCTCAGTGGTAGAGTGGGCTGTCCAATCATCATAGGGTCGGTAGCTCGAATCCCTACTTCTGTCCACATGTCGAAGTGTCTTTAGGCAAGATACTGAGCCACACATTGCTCCCAATGAACAGGCTGGCACCATGCATGGCAGCTGCGCACATTGGCCTTATGCATCCATTCACACCATTGTAAAGCGCTTTGGATAAAAGCGCTATAAGTGCAGTCCATTTACCATTTACGCTATTCACACTATTGAATTATTTTCTCCAAGCTTCTGACTCTGTGGCCTTATTTTTATTCTAACAGCCTTGTCAGCCTGTATATCCATCTGATGAATCTGTCAGCTGAACTTTCCTTACCTTTTCTTCAGTCTTCAACTGGCTAAGGCCTCCAACATGCTCTGGACTACTACTAGGTTGTCCTCAGATGAGCCCTCCATCAGAGCTTCTTATCAATCCAATCCTCCATACATCTGGCTAGCTAGCCAGTACTTTCTACTCCTGCATTTTGAGTATATCCATGTATGTTGGCGTGGGATGGTCTCACACGTCTCCGAGCCTCACAACTAAATACATGGACATCAGTGGCAAACTAAACCCAGTAGCTGCCTTTTTATATCCAAACACCACATTCCTTTTCTGTATTCTGTATTAAGTGTTAAAGTAAAATCCTGATACATGCACCACTTACAGAGTATTAGCTTTGTGATTTTATAGACAAAACACTTCTGAGGCCGTCTCTCAAAGAAAAGGCAACATGAGAAACCTTCCGACCCCTCCCCTCACACACACTGGTTTATCTAACGTGTCACTGATCTCTGGCCAGGAAAAAGTATCTACAGACTCTGGCTGTAGCTTGCTTGGATTGATAAGCATTTCCTTGCCAACTTACTGAGCTTGGAAAAGTTGGTTTGATACCTTCCACTATAAGTGGGTCTGGTCTGTCAGGGGACAAGTACGTTGGCAGTTCTGATTTTGTCTTCCTCAGAGGTCTGGGACTCAGAGGGACCAGCCACTGACTTCTTGAACCTCTGACACAGGTTCAGCATCTTGGGGCATCCCACAATGAACTTCCAAGATCCTCTTGATGTGCAGTTACAGCCACAGTTGTGCCTGACTCAGGAGGGCACTTGTCAGACAGACAGACACTCTGTAATAGCTCTCTTAGTGTCCACATTGTCATGTTCTACCAGTCATCTAGAACCGATGGTCTACAGTGACTCCATGTCTAGGAGTTGACGGTCCTGGAAAAGGTTACATCTTGTGCATTGGTGCTGAGGCAAGCATCTTCACTTCACATCTGAATGAAACTCGAAATGAATAAACATGGTGTGCACCATTGAAAATGCATCATAATGGGGTACAAATGTCAAAATGAATATCTAAACAAAAAGATCCAATAACAAAGATGACATTAAAGGGGGGAAACAACCAAAGAAAAACGGTATGAAGTTAAACCCAATAAAGGGGTTGATTAAGTCTCAAATCATATGGTTAGATGCTGAAATCCTCATTGAGACCGTTAGGTGCTAGAGTTCAGTTCATAGATCCATGCCAGCTCACGACAGTAAGGGCTCATGTTGCCTCCTCCCCACGGTGAGCCGACTTGCTCAATGCCCATAAACCTGAGTGATGACATTGTGGTTGAATAGTCTGAAATGCATGGCCACAGGGCTTTTTTCATCGCCATGTCTTATTGAGCTCCGATGCTCTAAAATCCTGTATTTTAGAGCTCTGTCTTGCCAACATACACTAAGAACATGGACACCGTAATAAATAACGTTACACAAGTTGATCTTCAAAAGACCCCCCAACTTGCGACATGTCATGTTAGTACACAGACCTCCCTCCCATCCCCAGAACCACCTTTTTGGATATTAGACCATGTAACGGACCCTGTGGCAAATGCACCCAGTGCAAAAGATGCAGAGTTTAGACATCCACGAGCATGTCTTTCATATCAGATAAAACAACTTGCTCTTCCAAGAACGTTATTTATTTATTACGTATTATGTTGGCAAAACAGAGCTCTAAAGTCCAGTATTTCGGAGCTCCATAAGACATGGCGATGGAAAAAAGCCCTGTGGACATGCATTTCAGACTATTCAACCACAACGTGTCATCACCCAGGTTTATGGGCATTGAGCAAGTCGGCTCACTGTGGAGAGGAGACAACATGAGGGCTCTTACTGTCGTGAGCTGGTATGGATCTATGAACTGAACTCTCTAGCACCTAACGGTCTCAATGAGGATTTCAGCATCCAACCTTATCTATGCTTTGAGACTTAATCAGCCCCTTTATTGGGTTTAACTTCATACTGTTTTTCTTTGGTTGTTTCCCCCCTTAAGGTCATCTTTGTTATTGGATCTTTTTGTTTAGATATCATTTAGACATTTGTACCCCATTATGATGCATTTTCAATGGTGCACACCATGTTTATTCATTTCGAGTTTCATTCAGATGTTTTAAGATGTTTGCCTCTGTACCAATGTACAACATGTAACCTTTTCCAGGACCGACATGGTTACTGCAGTAGTCTTTCACCACCACCAGATGGTGGCAGAGGACTGGTTACACAGCTGTCATCGATCAGAACTGATTGCCTGATTGCACTGACCCTGTATAACTGACCCTGTGTATAAGTGTACACTGTTAGAGTAGGCTACTTACTTATTGACCAAGGTGATTGCTTATGTGAAGTCCCTACCTACATATGTTATCCATGGCTCATGAATCTAATGGTATTGCTTAAACTACCATCACATCACATGAGTCGATCAGTCACAGCCTCTCTTAAAATGCTTCTCCCAAGTGTGTGTGTGCTCCAATGCGCTCTGTCAGAGCGGTGCCACTTGATTTAGACCTGTTTGTGCTCACAGCTCAAAGTTCAACTCCTCAGTGTCAACTCACACACGCATTCCTCTTCAACCTCCGGAGGAAAGGCCCAGGTTAGACCCTCTTTAGTCGACCTGGGTGGACGGGCCTAATCACCCACTCCTCTGTTGATGGAAAGAAGTGCCTCTCTCTCCTTGCAAGCTGTTTTTTGAACCCCCTTCCAGGAGGGCAGGGTATTGATGTCACGTCTCTTTGGGTGAACACAGTCCTTCTCTCCTCCCTGGCAGATTTACAATCCCTGCATTCAACATCTCTCACTCAAAAGCAAGACATCACGGAATAAATGTCTAACATCTTATTAAATATCCTACTTTAAGCATTACCTATATACTCACAGTTGATACATGGATACATTCTCCAATCATTATTGTCATTACTGTCTCACTGTGTACGACGTTACATAGTCAAGATCAACTAAGAACAGATACATGACTTATAAATGTCTACTTCTACTTTAAGTGATTACATTTCCAATAAATGATTCACTCAACAGTGTTACTTGATTACTCCTTCTCCTTTTAACATCTATTTGCAACCTCATACAAGAAAGTTGTTTGTCTTCAGGCAGTTCATCCAACACTATCCCTTTGTTCCTTCTGATAAGTGCCAGACCCTCGCTAGAGAGGCGGGGGGGGTTCCTTAACCTCAGAGCTAGCCGGGCCCTTGTCAGTTCCGTGTGTGGACCATTCATTATTCATCCATCCATCCGTTTTTTTTAGAGGGATCCACTTATAATATTTTATTACCTTTCCGGCCTGTCCCAGGTGCTTGGGCCGGATCTGCCACCGTAGGCCTCGTCTCATGTCTGACTCTTGGGCCTAATGTGCAAGCCCTTGGTACACTTGGCAGTCCACCTCTTGTGTGTTTGACTTGACCAAGACCTGAGGGTCGAAACGTTGGAATAAACACTACTCTTTTGCACTCACGATTGCCTTGGTCTGTGTGCGGGTTCTATTCTACTTTTTCATGAATACCTGTCAACCCAGCACACAAACGATGTGCATACGACTACCATATTTTCAACCCTTATTCTTCTGAAATAAAAATATAGAGCCTATTTCAACACTGTTCAGAAGCCTCTTTCAACACTGTTCTGAAGACCCAGTGAGTTCAATTAACTGAATGACAATTGAGTTTATTTTTTATTAAACACAATGAGAACTGGCTCTTTAACATTGGATCAACCAGTAAAGAGAAGAAAGTGGTCTGAGTAAAATAATTCCACAAAGTTAGCAAGTCTCATTTTCCCCTCAATCATGAGTCTCAGATGTACACGACTTATGTGGATCAGGTTTCTTACTTGTCCAATTCAATGATATGGCATTCAATGACTTAAGGGTGGACTCCTCTAGTAGGACTTTACTCCGGATCTTCTTGCTTTCCCAATTAACGTCTACTAAAGGGCAGTTTGCATCACGGTCCTCCTTGGTGAAGTTCTCTTTGAACCTTGTGTTCTCTGCAGATTGCAGATGTCTTTGTGATCTTGCAAACTCTTCCTGATATCGACGCATAGAGAATTGCATGATCATCTGTCACTGTCTACTCCTCTTTCCTCCCGATCCGAAGTCCACTACATCCTCCAACTTTGGTGACGGTGGGGGAGCGATCTTGCTAAGGAGACAGAACGTCCTAACTCGGATTTGTCTTCCTTTCATTCCATTAACCCACAAGTTCAATCTTCTCTCAAGCTCTGACTTTGGTCTTCACCTCCTCGTTGTCTCTCAGGAGTGATGACACTTGTTTTTTGAGGTGAACAACTTTCTCTGCTAACTAATCTCAGCATTAAACTCTACTTGCTCACCCTATTTATCGGGATGGGTTCTCTTATTGCAACATGAATGTTTACGAGTTCTGTCAGAGTTCCATCCTGTTTGTCAAACCTTTCTCTGCAAACTAATCTCAGCATTAAACTCTACTTGCTCACCCTATTTATCCGGATGGGTTCTCTTATTGCAACATGAATGTCTACGAGTTCTGTCAGAGTTCCATCCTGTTTGTCAAACCTCTCTCTGCAAACTAATCTCAGCATTAAACTCTACTTGCTCACCCTATTTATCGGGATGGGTTATCTTATTGTAACATGAATGTTTACGAGTTCTGTCAGAGTTCCATCCTGTTTGTCAAACCTTTCTCTGCAAACTAATCTCAGCATTAAACTCTACTTGCTCACCCTATTTATCGGGATGGGTTCTCTTATTGCAACATGAATGTCTACGAGTTCTGTCAGAGTTCCATCCTGTTTGTCAAACCTTTCTCTGCAAACTAATCTCAGCATTAAACTCGACTTGCTCACCCTATTTATCGGGATGGGTTCTCTTATTGCAACATGAATGTCTACGAGTTCTGTCAGAGTTCCATCCTGTTTGTCAAACCTTTCTCTGCAAACTAATCTCAGCATTAAACTCTACTTGCTCACCCTATTTATCGGGATGGGTTCTCTTATTGCGACATGAATGTCTACGAGTTCTGTCAGAGTTCCATCCTGTTTGTCAAACCTTTCTCTGCAAACTAATCTCAGCATTAAACTCTACTTGCTCACCCTATTTATCGGGATGGGTTCTCTTATTGCGACATGAATGTCTACGAGTTCTGTCAGAGTTCCATCCTGTTTGTCAAACCTTTCTCTGCAAACTAATCTCAGCATTAAACTCTACTTGCTCACCCTATTTATCGGGATGGGTTCTCTTATTGCGACATGAATGTCTACGAGTTCTGTCAGAGTTCCATCCTGTTTGTCAAACCTTTCTCTGCAAACTAATCTCAGCATTAAACTCTACTTGCTCACCCTATTTATCGGGATGGGTTCTCTTATTGCGACATGAATGTCTACGAGTTCTGTCAGAGTTCCATCCTGTTTGTCAAACCTTTCTCTGCAAACTAATCTCAGCATTAAACTCTACTTGCTCACCCTATTTATCGGGATGGGTACTCTTATTGCGACATGAATGTCTACGAGTTCTGTCAGAGTTCCATCCTGTTTGTCAAACCTTTCTCTGCAAACTAATCTCAGCATTAAACTCTACTTGCTCACCCTATTTATCGGGATGGGTTCTCTTATTGCGACATGAATGTCTACGAGTTCTGTCAGAGTTCCATCCTGTTTGTCAAACCTTTCTCTGCAAACTAATCTCAGCATTAAACTACTTGCTCACCATATTTATCGGGATGGGTGCTCTTATTGCAACATGAATGTCTACGAGTTCTGTCAGAGTTCCATCCTGTTTGTCAAACCTTTCTGAGCTTGATCCCTTCAAGTGAAGTTGGGTTGGAGACCTAGACATTATGGTATGTCATTTTCTCCATCTTTCATTCTCTTGGCATTACGGTCTTTGATAGGAGTAGGCTGTGATGAATCTCTCTCTGACAGATCTAAAGTAGATGGATCATAGTCCTGGTCAAGTGCATGGCACTTACTTTCCCACATTGGCTTTCAGTGACGCAGCTAGCAAGCTATTAGATTGAAATTTTCCAGTTGACGTTGCCTTCAGCAGTACTGAACTAACCCTAACAAGCTCAGTGACCGCATGTGCTTAGTTTTGTCATCTTCCCAGAATTCCAACTCCCAAATTTGTAACTAGTTAATTTAATTTGTTACGTTTAACTGAACCCTAACTTAAAGGAACAAGCCAAAATGTTGGTACATTCACTTATTTGCCATCTTCTCCAGAGTCAGACAAAGACACACCCTTCTCTTCTCTGTGCACACAATGGGAAGTATCGAGGCCTGTGCTATTAGCCCATCTTAGGCTAAAGGCAAAGGTGTCGATGTTTCCTATTGTATGCATAGAGAAGAGAAGGGTGTGTCTTTGTCTGTCCCTGGGGAATATGGCAAATAAGCGAATGTACCAATTTTTGGGTTAGGGTTAGGGTTAGGGTTAGGGTTAGGGTTAGGGTTAGGGTCAGGGTCAGGGTCAGGGTCAGGGTCAGGGTCAGGGTCAGGGTCAGGGTTAGGGTCAGGGTTAGGGTCAGGGTTAGGGTCAGGGTCAGGGTCAGGGTTAGGGTCAGGGTTAGGGTCAGGGTCAGGGTCAGGGTCAGGGTCAGGGTTAGGGTTAGGGTCAGGGTTAGGGTTAGGGTCAGGGTTAGGGTTAGGGTCAGGGTCAGGGTTAGGGTTAGGGTTAGGGTTAGGGTTAGGGTCAGGGTCAGGGTCAGGGTCAGGGTTAGGGTCAGGGTTAGGGTTAGGGTTAGGGTCAGGGTTAGGGTTAGGGTTAGGGTTAGGGTTAGGGTTAGGGTTAGGGTTAGGGTTAGGGTTAGGGTTAGGGTTAGGGTTAGGGTTAGGGTCAGGGTCAGGGTTAGGGTTAGGGTCAGGGTCAGGGTCAGGGTCAGGGTCAGGGTCAGGGTCAGGGTCAGGGTCAGGGTCAGGGTCAGGGTCAGGGTCAGGGTTAGGGTTAGGGTTAGGGTTAGGGTTAGGGTTAGGGTTAGGGTTAGGGTTAGGGTTAGGTATTTGTGTTGGGTTGGGTTTGAAACGACTGGTGTGTCTGTGGTGCACTGGCCTGCCGCATTATTCCCTCCCCAATTATGTGTTATGTATTTACTATGGTTGACTATGTGTGTGCTCTTTTACAGGATGTGTATGGTGTGCTGTGGTGTCCAAGGATCATATTGTGAGTGAGTAATCAGTTCTGACTATGTGTGTGTATTTATTGTGTTTTACTATGTGTACGTGTGTTCTTTTACAGGTCATGTATGTTGTTCTGTGGTTCCTGGAGGTCATGATGCAGGTGAGTAATCAGTTTTGGCTATGTGTCTGTAATTATTGTGTTAGTCTGTATATATGTGTGTTCTTTTATAGTGTGTGTATGGTGTGTTATGGTTCCCGGGAGGTCATGAATGGGTGAGTGATGCATTGTGACTATGTGTACGTCTTTATAGCTTTGGGTTATGTGTATGCTTTTATACGAATTTGTATGATGTGTTGGGTACAGGCCCCCGAGGAGGGGGCTGTGACACAGGTCAGTGGTGTAATGTGATGTAGAGCTACTGTAGGAGGCTATGGGAAAGGGGGGGCACAGGGGTATAAGTGCTGTCAGGGGTTAGTAGTGGGGGTAAAACCATGCAGGGGGAGATGCCAGATCTCCCAAGTGCTGAGTAAAATAAGTGCTAGAAGTCAAATAAGTGCCATAAGAAGATAAAACATAAGTGCTATAAAACCATAAATACATGCATCCACACAATGATAAAAGGCATAAGAAAACATCACACATATGAATATAAAAGCATAAAAAACATAAATGTTAGTGGCCCCAGACAAGGTAAGAGTGTAGGTAAACAGAGGGTTGTTGTTGTATTATGATGAGACCAGTTTGTATTCTTATTTTCCTGTTGTCACTTCCCCTCCCAGGGGGGCCTGTTGTATGTATGATTAGAGTTTTTCATTCAGACCTCCGGGTGTTATTGTTTGTAATGTTTCTATCCATCTGCGCTCCTGTGCCCTCCGTTGCCCCACCGTCCAGGAGGATTGTGCCTGAAGACCACAGATGGTGAGATGTGTGACGGTGTGTTCCTGAAAGTGTGTGATGAGGTGGGTGTCCAGTGTGCCTTTTTTGATGTTATACAGGTGTTGTTTGAGACGTGTGCTTATTGAGTGTGATGTTTCCCCTATATAGTGTTTGTGACAGAGTGTGCAGGTGATGATATAAACTACATTGGTTGTGTCCAGAGTGAGGGGGTTCCCTATTGGTGCAGAGGTGTGACTGTGTGGGTTAGTGATGAATTTCCTAGGTCTAAAGTGTTCCTTAAGGGGTGCGGGTGGTTTTATAGTGTTCCTGGTGAATTGTGCCTTGATGAGTATATCCTGTAGATTCTTGTTTTTCCGGTATGCTGTGATGAGTCTGTATGATTGGAGTGGTGTGTGTTCCTGCTGTGCTACCGTGAAGTTGTGTCTAAGTGCTGCGTGTAAAGCTGTCCTGCTGTGTGAAAAAGTGGCCACCAGGGGGATAAGTGTGGGCTGCTGGATAGAGGAGGACAATTGGGAAGTGTCTGGGTCCACTGAGGGGTCAGTCAGGTCCATTGATGTCCCGTGTACTGTCAGGTTCAGGTATGAGTCTGGGTCGTGGTTGCTGAGAGGGGGTGGGGTGGGGCGGGAAGGGGTGTGGCATAGGTAAGGGTCGTGGGGGAGGGGGGGCGGGGCAGGGTTAGGGTAAGGGGAGGAGGAGGGGGAGGGGAAGGGGGCGTGGCTTAGGGCCAGACCGTGAGTGTGCAGTCTGGTCTGGTTGGGGTGGTGAAGGGGGGAGGGGAGGACATTCTGTGGGTGAGAGGTGTTGGTGTGTGTGTGTGTATGTTGTGTCTCTGTGTGTATATGGGGGGTTGGCTGAGAGGGAGAGAGTGACGCCAGCGTGGTGTTCTTTATTGTCCTTAAAAATCTTTTGGAGTAATGTCTTTTTCTAAGTGCAGTGAAGAGTATGCCTATTGCTTCCTGTAAGTGCTGTTGTGTGGATGAGATTCTATGATACCGTATGATTTGTGATTTGATGATTCCTCTAAATGTATGCTTTGGGTGGTAACTGTGTTTATGTAGTAATGCGTGTGTGTCTGTGGGTTTGAAATATACTTTGGTCCTAAGTGTTTTGTGTGTGGGACTATGTGTATGGAAGTAAACTGTAGTGTCTAAAAAGTCAATGTTGTGTGTGTGTATAGTGTGTTTGATCTTGATGGATGCATGGTGGGTGTTCAGGGTGTTGATGAAGTCTGTAAATAAATCTAAGTGATGGGGCCAGATTCCTATGATGTCATCTAAAAACCGGTAGTACATGGTGGGTAGGTGTGTGCATTTTGCTAGCGCCTCTCTCTCCCACTCAGCCATGTATATGTTTGCGTAAGCGGGTGCGTATCTTTGGCCCATGGCCGTTCCCTGTACCTGTAGATATTGTTTATTGTCAAAAGTAAAGTTATTGCAGGTGAGACTAATTTCCAGTAGTGTTAGTAGTTCTTTATCCGGTCTGTGAATGTCTGGGTGACGTGAAAATGCTTTCTGTATTGCGGCTAGTCCGGCTTGTGTGTTAATATTAGTGTATAAACTATCGATATCTATAGTGAAGATGTATGCTTGGGAGGGAACGACCATGGACCTGATTTTATGTATGAAATCATATGTGTCCTTCAGGTAGCTGGGGTGTCTGCTGGAGAGGGGATTGAGGAAATGATCTATGTACTGTGAGATGTTGTTAGATTCGCTGCTGCAATCTGATACTATTGGCCGGCCAGGAGGAACCTCAAAGGGAATGGTCCATGTAGTTGGGTCTTTATGTATTTTTGGAAGTAGGTAAAAGAGTCTCTGTCGGGGTTGGTCTGGTCCCAGTAAGAAGTTATGTTGCTTGTATGTGATGTAACCGTGGCTGTAGATGGTGTGTAGTAGTTGTCTGAGTCTGGTCTGTGTCTGTTCTTGTATACTGTTATCTATGTGTTTGTAGTAAGTTGTGTTGGAGAGTTGCCTGTTGGCCTCTATTAAATACTGATATTTATCCATGATAATGATTTTGGAACCTTTATCTGCCGGTTTGATGACTATGTGTGGGTTGTTTTTAAGTTGGTTGATTGCTTCCCTCTCTATATGTGTGATGTTATCAGTCCGGTCTGGTGTGGGTAGATAGATCTGTAGTGTATGTATGTTGTTGTGTATAAGTCGCCTAATTGGTTTCCCCACCCGGGAGGATGCAGGCTCCCAGGTGGAGGGGTGTATGAATGGTGTGTGGTCGTCGTTCGTGTTGTATTTAAAATAGTCAGTTATTTTAAGTCGTCTGTGGTAGTGGTGGATATCCCTCTGAAGTTCCTCCTGGTCAAAGCTGGTGGGTTGTGGGATGAAGCTCAATCCCCTCTCCAGTAGTTGAATTTGGGCAGGGGTGGGGTGAAAGGATTTAGAAAGGTTAAGGATGTTGGAGGAGGCTGTAAGGGAAAAGGGGTTGGGTCTATCGCCCTCCTCTGGTCCAGCAGTAGGTGAACCCAGAGTGGGGGAGGGGGGAGGGGGCGTGGTCCGGGTGGGCGGGGTGAGTGCACACCGTGGGTTAGAATGTATGTGTGGAGGGGTTAGTGGCTAGGGGGAGTGCAATTGTGTCCACCAGTGTCTGAGAATTTTAGATGCCGTTATGCCCGTCCAGTGTATGTTGTCACCCTCTGTGAAAAACTGCTCCCGTGGAATGCATGTGAGGTGAGGGAATTTAGTCCGGATGTGCTCGTTGAGTGTTTTGAGATTGTGTTTGTCCCGTGTGTCCAAGTGTTGTGAAAAATGTATGAGAGGGATGTATATGGTGGCGTTTGGAAAGATTTCCTGTGATTTTCTGTACATAGATGTGATTTGTTTACGGGTGGTCTTTTCGGCACTTGTATCCTTGTTGTTGAGGCCCACCGAGATGACAAGCAGCTCTACTGTGGGGTCAACGGGTGTTTTGGTGATGATGCCTTCCATGTGCCAGATTTTTGCCCCCGGGTAACTGTCTATTTGTAGTCTGTTGTGAAAATATAGTGGTATTCTGTGAAGGTTGGAGTCGCCGATGATGAGATATGGTTTGTGAGCCTGAATGTTCCAATCCTGCACTTTTCTGGAGTCCCTTGCCTTGTGATAAACTGGTTTGCTTCCTGTGGGACACTGTAATGTGGGTGCTGTGATTGAGGTAGGAGTGTGTGTGTATGTAGCGTGTGCTGGCATGAGTGTGTGTGTGGGTGTATGTGTGTGTGTGGGCGTGTGTATGGGTGTGTGTGTGTGTGTGGGTGTAGATGTGCGTGTGTCCGTGTGTATGTTTGTGGGTGTGTGTGCATTTGTATGTGTGTGTGTGGATGGTATGTGTGTGTTGTTATGTGTGGGTGTAGGTGTGTGTGTGTCTATGTGTGTGTTTGTGATTGCATGTGTGTTAGTATGTGGGCGTGTGAGGGGTGTGTGTGTGTTTGTATGTGTATGTGTGGAGGGTATGTGTATGTTTCTATGTGTGGGTGTATTTACCAATGTGTGTGTGTCTGTGTCTGGGGCAGCGTCGGTTGGCAGGGAGAGTCCCCCAGGCAGGTTTTTGTTTGGCTCAGACTGGGCTGTACTGGGAGGTTTCCCTTTAATATGCCCCTTTGTCATCATGATGTTGGTTGCCGTGATGTTGCTCTGCCTGCTGGGGGAGTTCTCCCCCCTTCCGGCGCCGCCTGTAGATGTAAAAATATGTTGTGTGGTTAGTGGGGTGTATTGTATGTTGGGTGTATTAAGTACTGGTGTGTGCGTTATGTCTGCTGTGTACCTGTTAGTGCTTGATATGTCTGTTGCATTCTCTGTCCTCCGTCCTATAACCACCCGGGCCTCTAGGGGTCCCGGTATGGGTCTGTGGCTGGGTGGTGATGTGTGTAAGGAGGGGGATGGGGCAGGAAGGGGGGAAGAGGAGGAGCCATCAGGGGAGAAGGACAAGGAGAAATTAGCTGGGGGAATGGATAGGGGGGATAGAGAATGTATTGAAATGTTATGTAAATGTATGTTAGGGTCCAGTGTCTGAGGGGGAGTACCTGTGTTGGAGAATGAGTTGGGTGTGGAAGTTTGTATGGGTGGTACGCGGGACTTAGGGGAAGAGGGGGATCCTCTCTCCTGCCCTTCTGTTTGGGGGAGAGAAGGTGAAGTGAGAAGGTGTTGTGAGAGTGTGTTGGTATGTGCTGTAAGGGGTTGTGAAGTAAGGGAAGGGGTCTGTGAGATCAGTGTAGATGTTGGTTTAAGAGGGGAGGAGAGGAGGGAGGGGGGGAGGGAGGAGGGGAGGGAGGGGGGGAGGGAGGAAGGAGGGGAAGAGGTCAGGGGATCGTTGGGTAAGGTATGGGGGGAAGGGAGGGTAAGGGTCAGGGCTGGGATAGGAGGGATCAAGTCAGTCAGGTTGGGGTGGGGAGGGAGCTTGGTTATGGGTGGGTCGTGGGAGGGAGGGAGGAGAGTCAAGGTCGGGTTAGGAGGGGTCAGGTCAGTCTGGGTCAGGTGAGGGGAGGGCTTTACTCTAGGTGGGGTGCAAGGGGCAGGGGAGGTACGGGTCAAGACTGGGGTGGGAGGGGCTACGTCAGTCTGAGGGGAGTGAGGGGGAGACGTGACTGTAGGTAGGTCCTGGGGGGGAGGTGGGGGGGTAGGGTTTGGGGTCAGGGTGGGGAGGGACTGGTGGGGAGGGTCGTTACATTGGAAGCGGGGTGGGGGAGGTCGGGGTGGGGGGGGCCCACGCCTGCCCTGGTTAGGGTTGGCTGGGTGGGGTAGTACACCGCCCTGGGTGGGGTTGGTGATGATGTTGGTGGTGGGCCTGCCTCTGTTGGGCAGGCTGAGTCTCCCCCTCCTCTGCAGGGGTGGGAAATCCTCCGTGGAGAAGGACGGGATGGGATTTGGGTATGGGTGGTGGGTAGTCAGAGGGGCTAGGATGGGGTGGGGGGCGGGACAAGGATACGGACCCGTGGTAGGGTGAGGGTAAGAGGGGTTAGGATGGAGGAGGGAGAGAGACATGGGTAACGGCGGTACTGAGTGGGTGGGCGGGGCCAGGGAGGGCAGGGGGACAGGGAGGGGAGGAGAGGGGAGAGGGAGGGGTATTGGGTTAGAGGGGATGAGAGGAATGGGAGGGGGAAGGGGGTTGGGATGAGCAGGAGGGGGAGAAGTAGATGTGTGTGCATGTGTGTGTGTATGTTGTGTTGCGTGTGTGATGGATGGAAGGACGTGTAAAAGTGTGTTGACCTGGTCTCTTGTAGTGTGGGTGAGTCGTTGGCCGTACCGCTTCTCAGCCCATCCCATTGCAATTTGCAGTGCTATATCATTCCTTAACTGTGGCGGCTGTGTGAGAGAGGTGATAGTAGATTGGTAATGTAATTGAAGAATACCCATAATGCTATTCAACCAGGTTTTTGTACACCCAGTGACCTGTATGTATGTGGCTTCTGTGGGTGCTGCAGGTTTGATGAAATCAGTCAATCTATTGATCTGTCTCACCATGCCCGGGGGGTGAATATGTTCCTCCACCGCCCTATCTGCTACCCCCTTGTGGTGAACTGCTTGTATTAGTTTAAAGTATGTTTTTGCTTGCTTCCTAGTGTCTGCATCCGGTTCGTGGCCTAGTGGTGGTGCATATGTGATGAGTCTATCCCTAATGTTTGTGTGTCTAGGTGGTGCCTGTTCATGGTTCCTATATGTGGTGTATGCTTGTCTAGGTTGTGTGTAGTTGTGTGGTGTGTGTCTGGGTGCATCTATTTGGTGTTGTATGTATCCAGTGGTGTAGTGTGGGGGTCTGTAGTGTTGTTGCGGCCTACTATGTGTATATGCATTAAAATGTGTGGGGTGTATGTTTGGTGTGGGTAGGAGTGGGCGTGTGTGTCTGTATGTGTGTGTGTGTGAGATGGGCCCAGTGTTTGGTGCCCGTACATTTGCAACATTCACACTGCGATACATAATGCATAAAATATAATAACAATGAATTGGAGAGATTTGGACAGCAAGTCAAGATGTAGTGTTGGCTTGCTGTCCAAACACGCTCTTACCGCCGTCCTGTAGTCTACTGTGCTCCCGTGGTCCCTCTGCGCGCAGGCTCTGGACTGTCCCCCACTGGTCTGGATCCGGTGGTGAGGTTGTTCCTTGCGGATGACAAACTGGTGTACTGGTGTAGGTTAAGAAGATCCAGCCAGGGTAAAATGACAGTTCCAGGACCCCGGGCCCAATGGCCTGAGAGCTTTTTCAGTAATCCAAACAGTTAAAAAGCGGCAGAGCCTCTCCAATAAAATCAAAACTTTAATGTTAAAAGTAATAAAATAGCCAAATGGCTAGGATTAAGATCACAGTATAAATCTTGAAAAAGTAAAAAGGCTATCCCTGACGTTTCGCAGTGTTCCTGCTTCATCAGAGGGATACCAAACACTGGGCTGGATGATCTTTTAGTAGTCCAGGGAGGTGAGCGGTTGAACCCTCCCTCCCAGGTGTGGTGCTTGTTGATTGGCCGGGTTATTAGGGTGAGTGTTTGTGATTGGTGGTGTGCCCTATGATGATATTTGAATTTTGGCGGGAAAACTGCTGGATGTGGGTGTATATTATGCTCCATATTTGTAGATCCTCTGTTTGTGTGTGTGAGCAAATGTTACAAAACAGGAGGGTATAATTCATATAAAAGAGATAAAAGCATATATAGAAAAGACAGGATATGTAAAATATATACAAGGGAAATGTTAAAATAAGAGGATAAAAGTGAACAAATGTAAAGTATAACAGGACTTTATTAAAGGTTTTATAGTGTTGTGAGTGTGATCCGCCGGGTATGGTGAGACAGGGCAAAGATTGTGTAGTGTATTGCAGTGTGTGTGTGCTTCTAAATGTGATGTGGTGGATTGCAATGGGGTGGGTGAGAAGGGGATCCGGTGAGATGTAATTATGTGTATGTATTTATTCCTTTTTAATCTATGTGTGTGTTTCTTATTCATTCTTGTAGGGTCCGTATGTTGTGGTTTCCTGAGGGGTCATGGTGTGGGTAAGTGATGTATTGTGACTATGTGAATGTACCTTAATGTTTCATTGTATGTGTGTACTTCCTTTTCAGGGTCTTATTGTATATTTCTTGAGTTTGTTTATGATGTGAATTGTAGTCTATGTGATGTTATTAATCCATTGTTCTAATGTGTGTGGATGGGTGGGAGGAGGGGAGGAGGGGGGAGGGAGGGGGGAGGGATGAATAGGAGGGGGTTGTTTTGGAAGGGGAGTTGGTTTGGGGTCAGGGTCACTGTTCCATAATCCCCTAGGGGTCTAGGAGGGGGTAAAAAGATAGGGGTTATTTGGTGGAGGGACCTTGGTTAAGGTCAGGTAAAGGGTAGAGGGAGGTGTTAGGGTCAAGGGATATGGGTGGGGCTCAAATGGTCTAGGAGGGGAGGGGGGTTGGGAGGGGATAAAGGGGTTCAGGTTAGGTTCAGATGAGGAAAAGGGAGATTTAGGGTCAGGGTTAGGGTTTGGGTGGGGGGTAAGGTGTCTAGGGGGGGTTTTAAAGGGAGGGGGGTTGGGGTAGGGGGGTAAGGATTAGGGTCAGTTGAGGGGTGGGGAGGTTAGGGTCAGGGTAAGGGTTTGGGTAGGGGTAAGGTAGTGTACTAGGGGTCTAGGAGGGGATAAGGGGAGGGGAATTAGGGTAAGGGTCAAGATTAGGGTCAGGTAAGGGATGTGGAATTTAGGGTCAGGTTTAGGGTTTGGGTGGGGGTAGGGTAGTATACTAAGGGTCCAGGAGGGGGTAGGGGGAGGGGGGTTGGGGTGGGGGGGCTTAGGGTTAGGTGGGGGGCGGGGAGGTAGGGGACAGTGTTATGGGTGGGGCAGGGGGGAGGGGGGGAGGGAGGAGGGGAGAAGGGGGGGAGGGGGTAGGAGAGGGTGGGAGGGAGGGGGGAATGGGGGTAGGAGTGGTATAGGAGGAGGACATTTGTGTTCTGTGTGTACCCATGGGGATGTATGTTATAATACCACACAGTAAGCAAGACACAGTAAACCACAGGCAAGGTTATCCAGACAGTAACAGTTTGAGTATTGTACAGTGATTGTAGGCTGGTCGTCATCTCGGTGGGCCCCCGACTGGGGGGGCGCGAGAGGCTGCACAGCAACGCAGATGGGTGGAAAAGGGGGGGGGGGGGGGGGGGTGTTTTAAGATGAGTGTATCAGTGGTGGGGAGGAGAGGGAACAAAACGACGGCTCGGGCTGGGTTAGGTATTTGTGTTGGGTTGGGTTTGAAACGACTGGTGTGTCTGTGGTGCACTGGCCTGCCGCATTATTCCCTCCCCAATTATGTGTTATGTATTTACTATGGTTGACTATGTGTGTGCTCTTTTACAGGATGTGTATGGTGTGCTGTGGTGTCCAAGGATCATATTGTGAGTGAGTAATCAGTTCTGACTATGTGTGTGTATTTATTGTGTTTTACTATGTGTACGTGTGTTCTTTTACAGGTCATGTATGTTGTTCTGTGGTTCCTGGAGGTCATGATGCAGGTGAGTAATCAGTTTTGGCTATGTGTCTGTAATTATTGTGTTAGTCTGTATATATGTGTGTTCTTTTATAGTGTGTGTATGGTGTGTTATGGTTCCCGGGAGGTCATGAATGGGTGAGTGATGCATTGTGACTATGTGTACGTCTTTATAGCTTTGGGTTATGTGTATGCTTTTATACGAATTTGTATGATGTGTTGGGTACAGGCCCCCGAGGAGGGGGCTGTGACACAGGTCAGTGGTGTAATGTGATGTAGAGCTACTGTAGGAGGCTATGGGAAAGGGGGGGCACAGGGGTATAAGTGCTGTCAGGGGTTAGTAGTGGGGGTAAAACCATGCAGGGGGAGATGCCAGATCTCCCAAGTGCTGAGTAAAATAAGTGCTAGAAGTCAAATAAGTGCCATAAGAAGATAAAACATAAGTGCTATAAAACCATAAATACATGCATCCACACAATGATAAAAGGCATAAGAAAACATCACACATATGAATATAAAAGCATAAAAAACATAAATGTTAGTGGCCCCAGACAAGGTAAGAGTGTAGGTAAACAGAGGGTTGTTGTTGTATTATGATGAGACCAGTTTGTATTCTTATTTTCCTGTTGTCACTTCCCCTCCCAGGGGGGCCTGTTGTATGTATGATTAGAGTTTTTCATTCAGACCTCCGGGTGTTATTGTTTGTAATGTTTCTATCCATCTGCGCTCCTGTGCCCTCCGTTGCCCCACCGTCCAGGAGGATTGTGCCTGAAGACCACAGATGGTGAGATGTGTGACGGTGTGTTCCTGAAAGTGTGTGATGAGGTGGGTGTCCAGTGTGCCTTTTTTGATGTTATACAGGTGTTGTTTGAGACGTGTGCTTATTGAGTGTGATGTTTCCCCTATATAGTGTTTGTGACAGAGTGTGCAGGTGATGATATAAACTACATTGGTTGTGTCCAGAGTGAGGGGGTTCCCTATTGGTGCAGAGGTGTGACTGTGTGGGTTAGTGATGAATTTCCTAGGTCTAAAGTGTTCCTTAAGGGGTGCGGGTGGTTTTATAGTGTTCCTGGTGAATTGTGCCTTGATGAGTATATCCTGTAGATTCTTGTTTTTCCGGTATGCTGTGATGAGTCTGTATGATTGGAGTGGTGTGTGTTCCTGCTGTGCTACCGTGAAGTTGTGTCTAAGTGCTGCGTGTAAAGCTGTCCTGCTGTGTGAAAAAGTGGCCACCAGGGGGATAAGTGTGGGCTGCTGGATAGAGGAGGACAATTGGGAAGTGTCTGGGTCCACTGAGGGGTCAGTCAGGTCCATTGATGTCCCGTGTACTGTCAGGTTCAGGTATGAGTCTGGGTCGTGGTTGCTGAGAGGGGGTGGGGTGGGGCGGGAAGGGGTGTGGCATAGGTAAGGGTCGTGGGGGAGGGGGGGCGGGGCAGGGTTAGGGTAAGGGGAGGAGGAGGGGGAGGGGAAGGGGGCGTGGCTTAGGGCCAGACCGTGAGTGTGCAGTCTGGTCTGGTTGGGGTGGTGAAGGGGGGAGGGGAGGACATTCTGTGGGTGAGAGGTGTTGGTGTGTGTGTGTGTATGTTGTGTCTCTGTGTGTATATGGGGGGTTGGCTGAGAGGGAGAGAGTGACGCCAGCGTGGTGTTCTTTATTGTCCTTAAAAATCTTTTGGAGTAATGTCTTTTTCTAAGTGCAGTGAAGAGTATGCCTATTGCTTCCTGTAAGTGCTGTTGTGTGGATGAGATTCTATGATACCGTATGATTTGTGATTTGATGATTCCTCTAAATGTATGCTTTGGGTGGTAACTGTGTTTATGTAGTAATGCGTGTGTGTCTGTGGGTTTGAAATATACTTTGGTCCTAAGTGTTTTGTGTGTGGGACTATGTGTATGGAAGTAAACTGTAGTGTCTAAAAAGTCAATGTTGTGTGTGTGTATAGTGTGTTTGATCTTGATGGATGCATGGTGGGTGTTCAGGGTGTTGATGAAGTCTGTAAATAAATCTAAGTGATGGGGCCAGATTCCTATGATGTCATCTAAAAACCGGTAGTACATGGTGGGTAGGTGTGTGCATTTTGCTAGCGCCTCTCTCTCCCACTCAGCCATGTATATGTTTGCGTAAGCGGGTGCGTATCTTTGGCCCATGGCCGTTCCCTGTACCTGTAGATATTGTTTATTGTCAAAAGTAAAGTTATTGCAGGTGAGACTAATTTCCAGTAGTGTTAGTAGTTCTTTATCCGGTCTGTGAATGTCTGGGTGACGTGAAAATGCTTTCTGTATTGCGGCTAGTCCGGCTTGTGTGTTAATATTAGTGTATAAACTATCGATATCTATAGTGAAGATGTATGCTTGGGAGGGAACGACCATGGACCTGATTTTATGTATGAAATCATATGTGTCCTTCAGGTAGCTGGGGTGTCTGCTGGAGAGGGGATTGAGGAAATGATCTATGTACTGTGAGATGTTGTTAGATTCGCTGCTGCAATCTGATACTATTGGCCGGCCAGGAGGAACCTCAAAGGGAATGGTCCATGTAGTTGGGTCTTTATGTATTTTTGGAAGTAGGTAAAAGAGTCTCTGTCGGGGTTGGTCTGGTCCCAGTAAGAAGTTATGTTGCTTGTATGTGATGTAACCGTGGCTGTAGATGGTGTGTAGTAGTTGTCTGAGTCTGGTCTGTGTCTGTTCTTGTATACTGTTATCTATGTGTTTGTAGTAAGTTGTGTTGGAGAGTTGCCTGTTGGCCTCTATTAAATACTGATATTTATCCATGATAATGATTTTGGAACCTTTATCTGCCGGTTTGATGACTATGTGTGGGTTGTTTTTAAGTTGGTTGATTGCTTCCCTCTCTATATGTGTGATGTTATCAGTCCGGTCTGGTGTGGGTAGATAGATCTGTAGTGTATGTATGTTGTTGTGTATAAGTCGCCTAATTGGTTTCCCCACCCGGGAGGATGCAGGCTCCCAGGTGGAGGGGTGTATGAATGGTGTGTGGTCGTCGTTCGTGTTGTATTTAAAATAGTCAGTTATTTTAAGTCGTCTGTGGTAGTGGTGGATATCCCTCTGAAGTTCCTCCTGGTCAAAGCTGGTGGGTTGTGGGATGAAGCTCAATCCCCTCTCCAGTAGTTGAATTTGGGCAGGGGTGGGGTGAAAGGATTTAGAAAGGTTAAGGATGTTGGAGGAGGCTGTAAGGGAAAAGGGGTTGGGTCTATCGCCCTCCTCTGGTCCAGCAGTAGGTGAACCCAGAGTGGGGGAGGGGGGAGGGGGCGTGGTCCGGGTGGGCGGGGTGAGTGCACACCGTGGGTTAGAATGTATGTGTGGAGGGGTTAGTGGCTAGGGGGAGTGCAATTGTGTCCACCAGTGTCTGAGAATTTTAGATGCCGTTATGCCCGTCCAGTGTATGTTGTCACCCTCTGTGAAAAACTGCTCCCGTGGAATGCATGTGAGGTGAGGGAATTTAGTCCGGATGTGCTCGTTGAGTGTTTTGAGATTGTGTTTGTCCCGTGTGTCCAAGTGTTGTGAAAAATGTATGAGAGGGATGTATATGGTGGCGTTTGGAAAGATTTCCTGTGATTTTCTGTACATAGATGTGATTTGTTTACGGGTGGTCTTTTCGGCACTTGTATCCTTGTTGTTGAGGCCCACCGAGATGACAAGCAGCTCTACTGTGGGGTCAACGGGTGTTTTGGTGATGATGCCTTCCATGTGCCAGATTTTTGCCCCCGGGTAACTGTCTATTTGTAGTCTGTTGTGAAAATATAGTGGTATTCTGTGAAGGTTGGAGTCGCCGATGATGAGATATGGTTTGTGAGCCTGAATGTTCCAATCCTGCACTTTTCTGGAGTCCCTTGCCTTGTGATAAACTGGTTTGCTTCCTGTGGGACACTGTAATGTGGGTGCTGTGATTGAGGTAGGAGTGTGTGTGTATGTAGCGTGTGCTGGCATGAGTGTGTGTGTGGGTGTATGTGTGTGTGTGGGCGTGTGTATGGGTGTGTGTGTGTGTGTGGGTGTAGATGTGCGTGTGTCCGTGTGTATGTTTGTGGGTGTGTGTGCATTTGTATGTGTGTGTGTGGATGGTATGTGTGTGTTGTTATGTGTGGGTGTAGGTGTGTGTGTGTCCATGTGTGTGTTTGTGATTGCATGTGTGTTAGTATGTGGGCGTGTGAGGGGTGTGTGTGTGTTTGTATGTGTATGTGTGGAGGGTATGTGTATGTTTCTATGTGTGGGTGTATTTACCAATGTGTGTGTGTCTGTGTCTGGGGCAGCGTCGGTTGGCAGGGAGAGTCCCCCAGGCAGGTTTTTGTTTGGCTCAGACTGGGCTGTACTGGGAGGTTTCCCTTTAATATGCCCCTTTGTCATCATGATGTTGGTTGCCGTGATGTTGCTCTGCCTGCTGGGGGAGTTCTCCCCCCTTCCGGCGCCGCCTGTAGATGTAAAAATATGTTGTGTGGTTAGTGGGGTGTATTGTATGTTGGGTGTATTAAGTACTGGTGTGTGCGTTATGTCTGCTGTGTACCTGTTAGTGCTTGATATGTCTGTTGCATTCTCTGTCCTCCGTCCTATAACCACCCGGGCCTCTAGGGGTCCCGGTATGGGTCTGTGGCTGGGTGGTGATGTGTGTAAGGAGGGGGATGGGGCAGGAAGGGGGGAAGAGGAGGAGCCATCAGGGGAGAAGGACAAGGAGAAATTAGCTGGGGGAATGGATAGGGGGGATAGAGAATGTATTGAAATGTTATGTAAATGTATGTTAGGGTCCAGTGTCTGAGGGGGAGTACCTGTGTTGGAGAATGAGTTGGGTGTGGAAGTTTGTATGGGTGGTACGCGGGACTTAGGGGAAGAGGGGGATCCTCTCTCCTGCCCTTCTGTTTGGGGGAGAGAAGGTGAAGTGAGAAGGTGTTGTGAGAGTGTGTTGGTATGTGCTGTAAGGGGTTGTGAAGTAAGGGAAGGGGTCTGTGAGATCAGTGTAGATGTTGGTTTAAGAGGGGAGGAGAGGAGGGAGGGGGGGAGGGAGGAGGGGAGGGAGGGGGGGAGGGAGGAAGGAGGGGAAGAGGTCAGGGGATCGTTGGGTAAGGTATGGGGGGAAGGGAGGGTAAGGGTCAGGGCTGGGATAGGAGGGATCAAGTCAGTCAGGTTGGGGTGGGGAGGGAGCTTGGTTATGGGTGGGTCGTGGGAGGGAGGGAGGAGAGTCAAGGTCGGGTTAGGAGGGGTCAGGTCAGTCTGGGTCAGGTGAGGGGAGGGCTTTACTCTAGGTGGGGTGCAAGGGGCAGGGGAGGTACGGGTCAAGACTGGGGTGGGAGGGGCTACGTCAGTCTGAGGGGAGTGAGGGGGAGACGTGACTGTAGGTAGGTCCTGGGGGGGAGGTGGGGGGGTAGGGTTTGGGGTCAGGGTGGGGAGGGACTGGTGGGGAGGGTCGTTACATTGGAAGCGGGGTGGGGGAGGTCGGGGTGGGGGGGGCCCACGCCTGCCCTGGTTAGGGTTGGCTGGGTGGGGTAGTACACCGCCCTGGGTGGGGTTGGTGATGATGTTGGTGGTGGGCCTGCCTCTGTTGGGCAGGCTGAGTCTCCCCCTCCTCTGCAGGGGTGGGAAATCCTCCGTGGAGAAGGACGGGATGGGATTTGGGTATGGGTGGTGGGTAGTCAGAGGGGCTAGGATGGGGTGGGGGGCGGGACAAGGATACGGACCCGTGGTAGGGTGAGGGTAAGAGGGGTTAGGATGGAGGAGGGAGAGAGACATGGGTAACGGCGGTACTGAGTGGGTGGGCGGGGCCAGGGAGGGCAGGGGGACAGGGAGGGGAGGAGAGGGGAGAGGGAGGGGTATTGGGTTAGAGGGGATGAGAGGAATGGGAGGGGGAAGGGGGTTGGGATGAGCAGGAGGGGGAGAAGTAGATGTGTGTGCATGTGTGTGTGTATGTTGTGTTGCGTGTGTGATGGATGGAAGGACGTGTAAAAGTGTGTTGACCTGGTCTCTTGTAGTGTGGGTGAGTCGTTGGCCGTACCGCTTCTCAGCCCATCCCATTGCAATTTGCAGTGCTATATCATTCCTTAACTGTGGCGGCTGTGTGAGAGAGGTGATAGTAGATTGGTAATGTAATTGAAGAATACCCATAATGCTATTCAACCAGGTTTTTGTACACCCAGTGACCTGTATGTATGTGGCTTCTGTGGGTGCTGCAGGTTTGATGAAATCAGTCAATCTATTGATCTGTCTCACCATGCCCGGGGGGTGAATATGTTCCTCCACCGCCCTATCTGCTACCCCCTTGTGGTGAACTGCTTGTATTAGTTTAAAGTATGTTTTTGCTTGCTTCCTAGTGTCTGCATCCGGTTCGTGGCCTAGTGGTGGTGCATATGTGATGAGTCTATCCCTAATGTTTGTGTGTCTAGGTGGTGCCTGTTCATGGTTCCTATATGTGGTGTATGCTTGTCTAGGTTGTGTGTAGTTGTGTGGTGTGTGTCTGGGTGCATCTATTTGGTGTTGTATGTATCCAGTGGTGTAGTGTGGGGGTCTGTAGTGTTGTTGCGGCCTACTATGTGTATATGCATTAAAATGTGTGGGGTGTATGTTTGGTGTGGGTAGGAGTGGGCGTGTGTGTCTGTATGTGTGTGTGTGTGAGATGGGCCCAGTGTTTGGTGCCCGTACATTTGCAACATTCACACTGCGATACATAATGCATAAAATATAATAACAATGAATTGGAGAGATTTGGACAGCAAGTCAAGATGTAGTGTTGGCTTGCTGTCCAAACACGCTCTTACCGCCGTCCTGTAGTCTACTGTGCTCCCGTGGTCCCTCTGCGCGCAGGCTCTGGACTGTCCCCCACTGGTCTGGATCCGGTGGTGAGGTTGTTCCTTGCGGATGACAAACTGGTGTACTGGTGTAGGTTAAGAAGATCCAGCCAGGGTAAAATGACAGTTCCAGGACCCCGGGCCCAATGGCCTGAGAGCTTTTTCAGTAATCCAAACAGTTAAAAAGCGGCAGAGCCTCTCCAATAAAATCAAAACTTTAATGTTAAAAGTAATAAAATAGCCAAATGGCTAGGATTAAGATCACAGTATAAATCTTGAAAAAGTAAAAAGGCTATCCCTGACGTTTCGCAGTGTTCCTGCTTCATCAGAGGGATACCAAACACTGGGCTGGATGATCTTTTAGTAGTCCAGGGAGGTGAGCGGTTGAACCCTCCCTCCCAGGTGTGGTGCTTGTTGATTGGCCGGGTTATTAGGGTGAGTGTTTGTGATTGGTGGTGTGCCCTATGATGATATTTGAATTTTGGCGGGAAAACTGCTGGATGTGGGTGTATATTATGCTCCATATTTGTAGATCCTCTGTTTGTGTGTGTGAGCAAATGTTACAAAACAGGAGGGTATAATTCATATAAAAGAGATAAAAGCATATATAGAAAAGACAGGATATGTAAAATATATACAAGGGAAATGTTAAAATAAGAGGATAAAAGTGAACAAATGTAAAGTATAACAGGACTTTATTAAAGGTTTTATAGTGTTGTGAGTGTGATCCGCCGGGTATGGTGAGACAGGGCAAAGATTGTGTAGTGTATTGCAGTGTGTGTGTGCTTCTAAATGTGATGTGGTGGATTGCAATGGGGTGGGTGAGAAGGGGATCCGGTGAGATGTAATTATGTGTATGTATTTATTCCTTTTTAATCTATGTGTGTGTTTCTTATTCATTCTTGTAGGGTCCGTATGTTGTGGTTTCCTGAGGGGTCATGGTGTGGGTAAGTGATGTATTGTGACTATGTGAATGTACCTTAATGTTTCATTGTATGTGTGTACTTCCTTTTCAGGGTCTTATTGTATATTTCTTGAGTTTGTTTATGATGTGAATTGTAGTCTATGTGATGTTATTAATCCATTGTTCTAATGTGTGTGGATGGGTGGGAGGAGGGGAGGAGGGGGGAGGGAGGGGGGAGGGATGAATAGGAGGGGGTTGTTTTGGAAGGGGAGTTGGTTTGGGGTCAGGGTCACTGTTCCATAATCCCCTAGGGGTCTAGGAGGGGGTAAAAAGATAGGGGTTATTTGGTGGAGGGACCTTGGTTAAGGTCAGGTAAAGGGTAGAGGGAGGTGTTAGGGTCAAGGGATATGGGTGGGGCTCAAATGGTCTAGGAGGGGAGGGGGGTTGGGAGGGGATAAAGGGGTTCAGGTTAGGTTCAGATGAGGAAAAGGGAGATTTAGGGTCAGGGTTAGGGTTTGGGTGGGGGGTAAGGTGTCTAGGGGGGGTTTTAAAGGGAGGGGGGTTGGGGTAGGGGGGTAAGGATTAGGGTCAGTTGAGGGGTGGGGAGGTTAGGGTCAGGGTAAGGGTTTGGGTAGGGGTAAGGTAGTGTACTAGGGGTCTAGGAGGGGATAAGGGGAGGGGAATTAGGGTAAGGGTCAAGATTAGGGTCAGGTAAGGGATGTGGAATTTAGGGTCAGGTTTAGGGTTTGGGTGGGGGTAGGGTAGTATACTAAGGGTCCAGGAGGGGGTAGGGGGAGGGGGGTTGGGGTGGGGGGGCTTAGGGTTAGGTGGGGGGCGGGGAGGTAGGGGACAGTGTTATGGGTGGGGCAGGGGGGAGGGGGGGAGGGAGGAGGGGAGAAGGGGGGGAGGGGGTAGGAGAGGGTGGGAGGGAGGGGGGAATGGGGGTAGGAGTGGTATAGGAGGAGGACATTTGTGTTCTGTGTGTACCCATGGGGATGTATGTTATAATACCACACAGTAAGCAAGACACAGTAAACCACAGGCAAGGTTATCCAGACAGTAACAGTTTGAGTATTGTACAGTGATTGTAGGCTGGTCGTCATCTCGGTGGGCCCCCGACTGGGGGGGCGCGAGAGGCTGCACAGCAACGCAGATGGGTGGAAAAGGGGGGGGGGGGGGGGGGGTGTTTTAAGATGAGTGTATCAGTGGTGGGGAGGAGAGGGAACAAAACGACGGCTCGGGCTGGGTTAGGTATTTGTGTTGGGTTGGGTTTGAAACGACTGGTGTGTCTGTGGTGCACTGGCCTGCCGCATTATTCCCTCCCCAATTATGTGTTATGTATTTACTATGGTTGACTATGTGTGTGCTCTTTTACAGGATGTGTATGGTGTGCTGTGGTGTCCAAGGATCATATTGTGAGTGAGTAATCAGTTCTGACTATGTGTGTGTATTTATTGTGTTTTACTATGTGTACGTGTGTTCTTTTACAGGTCATGTATGTTGTTCTGTGGTTCCTGGAGGTCATGATGCAGGTGAGTAATCAGTTTTGGCTATGTGTCTGTAATTATTGTGTTAGTCTGTATATATGTGTGTTCTTTTATAGTGTGTGTATGGTGTGTTATGGTTCCCGGGAGGTCATGAATGGGTGAGTGATGCATTGTGACTATGTGTACGTCTTTATAGCTTTGGGTTATGTGTATGCTTTTATACGAATTTGTATGATGTGTTGGGTACAGGCCCCCGAGGAGGGGGCTGTGACACAGGTCAGTGGTGTAATGTGATGTAGAGCTACTGTAGGAGGCTATGGGAAAGGGGGGGCACAGGGGTATAAGTGCTGTCAGGGGTTAGTAGTGGGGGTAAAACCATGCAGGGGGAGATGCCAGATCTCCCAAGTGCTGAGTAAAATAAGTGCTAGAAGTCAAATAAGTGCCATAAGAAGATAAAACATAAGTGCTATAAAACCATAAATACATGCATCCACACAATGATAAAAGGCATAAGAAAACATCACACATATGAATATAAAAGCATAAAAAACATAAATGTTAGTGGCCCCAGACAAGGTAAGAGTGTAGGTAAACAGAGGGTTGTTGTTGTATTATGATGAGACCAGTTTGTATTCTTATTTTCCTGTTGTCACTTCCCCTCCCAGGGGGGCCTGTTGTATGTATGATTAGAGTTTTTCATTCAGACCTCCGGGTGTTATTGTTTGTAATGTTTCTATCCATCTGCGCTCCTGTGCCCTCCGTTGCCCCACCGTCCAGGAGGATTGTGCCTGAAGACCACAGATGGTGAGATGTGTGACGGTGTGTTCCTGAAAGTGTGTGATGAGGTGGGTGTCCAGTGTGCCTTTTTTGATGTTATACAGGTGTTGTTTGAGACGTGTGCTTATTGAGTGTGATGTTTCCCCTATATAGTGTTTGTGACAGAGTGTGCAGGTGATGATATAAACTACATTGGTTGTGTCCAGAGTGAGGGGGTTCCCTATTGGTGCAGAGGTGTGACTGTGTGGGTTAGTGATGAATTTCCTAGGTCTAAAGTGTTCCTTAAGGGGTGCGGGTGGTTTTATAGTGTTCCTGGTGAATTGTGCCTTGATGAGTATATCCTGTAGATTCTTGTTTTTCCGGTATGCTGTGATGAGTCTGTATGATTGGAGTGGTGTGTGTTCCTGCTGTGCTACCGTGAAGTTGTGTCTAAGTGCTGCGTGTAAAGCTGTCCTGCTGTGTGAAAAAGTGGCCACCAGGGGGATAAGTGTGGGCTGCTGGATAGAGGAGGACAATTGGGAAGTGTCTGGGTCCACTGAGGGGTCAGTCAGGTCCATTGATGTCCCGTGTACTGTCAGGTTCAGGTATGAGTCTGGGTCGTGGTTGCTGAGAGGGGGTGGGGTGGGGCGGGAAGGGGTGTGGCATAGGTAAGGGTCGTGGGGGAGGGGGGGCGGGGCAGGGTTAGGGTAAGGGGAGGAGGAGGGGGAGGGGAAGGGGGCGTGGCTTAGGGCCAGACCGTGAGTGTGCAGTCTGGTCTGGTTGGGGTGGTGAAGGGGGGAGGGGAGGACATTCTGTGGGTGAGAGGTGTTGGTGTGTGTGTGTGTATGTTGTGTCTCTGTGTGTATATGGGGGGTTGGCTGAGAGGGAGAGAGTGACGCCAGCGTGGTGTTCTTTATTGTCCTTAAAAATCTTTTGGAGTAATGTCTTTTTCTAAGTGCAGTGAAGAGTATGCCTATTGCTTCCTGTAAGTGCTGTTGTGTGGATGAGATTCTATGATACCGTATGATTTGTGATTTGATGATTCCTCTAAATGTATGCTTTGGGTGGTAACTGTGTTTATGTAGTAATGCGTGTGTGTCTGTGGGTTTGAAATATACTTTGGTCCTAAGTGTTTTGTGTGTGGGACTATGTGTATGGAAGTAAACTGTAGTGTCTAAAAAGTCAATGTTGTGTGTGTGTATAGTGTGTTTGATCTTGATGGATGCATGGTGGGTGTTCAGGGTGTTGATGAAGTCTGTAAATAAATCTAAGTGATGGGGCCAGATTCCTATGATGTCATCTAAAAACCGGTAGTACATGGTGGGTAGGTGTGTGCATTTTGCTAGCGCCTCTCTCTCCCACTCAGCCATGTATATGTTTGCGTAAGCGGGTGCGTATCTTTGGCCCATGGCCGTTCCCTGTACCTGTAGATATTGTTTATTGTCAAAAGTAAAGTTATTGCAGGTGAGACTAATTTCCAGTAGTGTTAGTAGTTCTTTATCCGGTCTGTGAATGTCTGGGTGACGTGAAAATGCTTTCTGTATTGCGGCTAGTCCGGCTTGTGTGTTAATATTAGTGTATAAACTATCGATATCTATAGTGAAGATGTATGCTTGGGAGGGAACGACCATGGACCTGATTTTATGTATGAAATCATATGTGTCCTTCAGGTAGCTGGGGTGTCTGCTGGAGAGGGGATTGAGGAAATGATCTATGTACTGTGAGATGTTGTTAGATTCGCTGCTGCAATCTGATACTATTGGCCGGCCAGGAGGAACCTCAAAGGGAATGGTCCATGTAGTTGGGTCTTTATGTATTTTTGGAAGTAGGTAAAAGAGTCTCTGTCGGGGTTGGTCTGGTCCCAGTAAGAAGTTATGTTGCTTGTATGTGATGTAACCGTGGCTGTAGATGGTGTGTAGTAGTTGTCTGAGTCTGGTCTGTGTCTGTTCTTGTATACTGTTATCTATGTGTTTGTAGTAAGTTGTGTTGGAGAGTTGCCTGTTGGCCTCTATTAAATACTGATATTTATCCATGATAATGATTTTGGAACCTTTATCTGCCGGTTTGATGACTATGTGTGGGTTGTTTTTAAGTTGGTTGATTGCTTCCCTCTCTATATGTGTGATGTTATCAGTCCGGTCTGGTGTGGGTAGATAGATCTGTAGTGTATGTATGTTGTTGTGTATAAGTCGCCTAATTGGTTTCCCCACCCGGGAGGATGCAGGCTCCCAGGTGGAGGGGTGTATGAATGGTGTGTGGTCGTCGTTCGTGTTGTATTTAAAATAGTCAGTTATTTTAAGTCGTCTGTGGTAGTGGTGGATATCCCTCTGAAGTTCCTCCTGGTCAAAGCTGGTGGGTTGTGGGATGAAGCTCAATCCCCTCTCCAGTAGTTGAATTTGGGCAGGGGTGGGGTGAAAGGATTTAGAAAGGTTAAGGATGTTGGAGGAGGCTGTAAGGGAAAAGGGGTTGGGTCTATCGCCCTCCTCTGGTCCAGCAGTAGGTGAACCCAGAGTGGGGGAGGGGGGAGGGGGCGTGGTCCGGGTGGGCGGGGTGAGTGCACACCGTGGGTTAGAATGTATGTGTGGAGGGGTTAGTGGCTAGGGGGAGTGCAATTGTGTCCACCAGTGTCTGAGAATTTTAGATGCCGTTATGCCCGTCCAGTGTATGTTGTCACCCTCTGTGAAAAACTGCTCCCGTGGAATGCATGTGAGGTGAGGGAATTTAGTCCGGATGTGCTCGTTGAGTGTTTTGAGATTGTGTTTGTCCCGTGTGTCCAAGTGTTGTGAAAAATGTATGAGAGGGATGTATATGGTGGCGTTTGGAAAGATTTCCTGTGATTTTCTGTACATAGATGTGATTTGTTTACGGGTGGTCTTTTCGGCACTTGTATCCTTGTTGTTGAGGCCCACCGAGATGACAAGCAGCTCTACTGTGGGGTCAACGGGTGTTTTGGTGATGATGCCTTCCATGTGCCAGATTTTTGCCCCCGGGTAACTGTCTATTTGTAGTCTGTTGTGAAAATATAGTGGTATTCTGTGAAGGTTGGAGTCGCCGATGATGAGATATGGTTTGTGAGCCTGAATGTTCCAATCCTGCACTTTTCTGGAGTCCCTTGCCTTGTGATAAACTGGTTTGCTTCCTGTGGGACACTGTAATGTGGGTGCTGTGATTGAGGTAGGAGTGTGTGTGTATGTAGCGTGTGCTGGCATGAGTGTGTGTGTGGGTGTATGTGTGTGTGTGGGCGTGTGTATGGGTGTGTGTGTGTGTGTGGGTGTAGATGTGCGTGTGTCCGTGTGTATGTTTGTGGGTGTGTGTGCATTTGTATGTGTGTGTGTGGATGGTATGTGTGTGTTGTTATGTGTGGGTGTAGGTGTGTGTGTGTCCATGTGTGTGTTTGTGATTGCATGTGTGTTAGTATGTGGGCGTGTGAGGGGTGTGTGTGTGTTTGTATGTGTATGTGTGGAGGGTATGTGTATGTTTCTATGTGTGGGTGTATTTACCAATGTGTGTGTGTCTGTGTCTGGGGCAGCGTCGGTTGGCAGGGAGAGTCCCCCAGGCAGGTTTTTGTTTGGCTCAGACTGGGCTGTACTGGGAGGTTTCCCTTTAATATGCCCCTTTGTCATCATGATGTTGGTTGCCGTGATGTTGCTCTGCCTGCTGGGGGAGTTCTCCCCCCTTCCGGCGCCGCCTGTAGATGTAAAAATATGTTGTGTGGTTAGTGGGGTGTATTGTATGTTGGGTGTATTAAGTACTGGTGTGTGCGTTATGTCTGCTGTGTACCTGTTAGTGCTTGATATGTCTGTTGCATTCTCTGTCCTCCGTCCTATAACCACCCGGGCCTCTAGGGGTCCCGGTATGGGTCTGTGGCTGGGTGGTGATGTGTGTAAGGAGGGGGATGGGGCAGGAAGGGGGGAAGAGGAGGAGCCATCAGGGGAGAAGGACAAGGAGAAATTAGCTGGGGGAATGGATAGGGGGGATAGAGAATGTATTGAAATGTTATGTAAATGTATGTTAGGGTCCAGTGTCTGAGGGGGAGTACCTGTGTTGGAGAATGAGTTGGGTGTGGAAGTTTGTATGGGTGGTACGCGGGACTTAGGGGAAGAGGGGGATCCTCTCTCCTGCCCTTCTGTTTGGGGGAGAGAAGGTGAAGTGAGAAGGTGTTGTGAGAGTGTGTTGGTATGTGCTGTAAGGGGTTGTGAAGTAAGGGAAGGGGTCTGTGAGATCAGTGTAGATGTTGGTTTAAGAGGGGAGGAGAGGAGGGAGGGGGGGAGGGAGGAGGGGAGGGAGGGGGGGAGGGAGGAAGGAGGGGAAGAGGTCAGGGGATCGTTGGGTAAGGTATGGGGGGAAGGGAGGGTAAGGGTCAGGGCTGGGATAGGAGGGATCAAGTCAGTCAGGTTGGGGTGGGGAGGGAGCTTGGTTATGGGTGGGTCGTGGGAGGGAGGGAGGAGAGTCAAGGTCGGGTTAGGAGGGGTCAGGTCAGTCTGGGTCAGGTGAGGGGAGGGCTTTACTCTAGGTGGGGTGCAAGGGGCAGGGGAGGTACGGGTCAAGACTGGGGTGGGAGGGGCTACGTCAGTCTGAGGGGAGTGAGGGGGAGACGTGACTGTAGGTAGGTCCTGGGGGGGAGGTGGGGGGGTAGGGTTTGGGGTCAGGGTGGGGAGGGACTGGTGGGGAGGGTCGTTACATTGGAAGCGGGGTGGGGGAGGTCGGGGTGGGGGGGGCCCACGCCTGCCCTGGTTAGGGTTGGCTGGGTGGGGTAGTACACCGCCCTGGGTGGGGTTGGTGATGATGTTGGTGGTGGGCCTGCCTCTGTTGGGCAGGCTGAGTCTCCCCCTCCTCTGCAGGGGTGGGAAATCCTCCGTGGAGAAGGACGGGATGGGATTTGGGTATGGGTGGTGGGTAGTCAGAGGGGCTAGGATGGGGTGGGGGGCGGGACAAGGATACGGACCCGTGGTAGGGTGAGGGTAAGAGGGGTTAGGATGGAGGAGGGAGAGAGACATGGGTAACGGCGGTACTGAGTGGGTGGGCGGGGCCAGGGAGGGCAGGGGGACAGGGAGGGGAGGAGAGGGGAGAGGGAGGGGTATTGGGTTAGAGGGGATGAGAGGAATGGGAGGGGGAAGGGGGTTGGGATGAGCAGGAGGGGGAGAAGTAGATGTGTGTGCATGTGTGTGTGTATGTTGTGTTGCGTGTGTGATGGATGGAAGGACGTGTAAAAGTGTGTTGACCTGGTCTCTTGTAGTGTGGGTGAGTCGTTGGCCGTACCGCTTCTCAGCCCATCCCATTGCAATTTGCAGTGCTATATCATTCCTTAACTGTGGCGGCTGTGTGAGAGAGGTGATAGTAGATTGGTAATGTAATTGAAGAATACCCATAATGCTATTCAACCAGGTTTTTGTACACCCAGTGACCTGTATGTATGTGGCTTCTGTGGGTGCTGCAGGTTTGATGAAATCAGTCAATCTATTGATCTGTCTCACCATGCCCGGGGGGTGAATATGTTCCTCCACCGCCCTATCTGCTACCCCCTTGTGGTGAACTGCTTGTATTAGTTTAAAGTATGTTTTTGCTTGCTTCCTAGTGTCTGCATCCGGTTCGTGGCCTAGTGGTGGTGCATATGTGATGAGTCTATCCCTAATGTTTGTGTGTCTAGGTGGTGCCTGTTCATGGTTCCTATATGTGGTGTATGCTTGTCTAGGTTGTGTGTAGTTGTGTGGTGTGTGTCTGGGTGCATCTATTTGGTGTTGTATGTATCCAGTGGTGTAGTGTGGGGGTCTGTAGTGTTGTTGCGGCCTACTATGTGTATATGCATTAAAATGTGTGGGGTGTATGTTTGGTGTGGGTAGGAGTGGGCGTGTGTGTCTGTATGTGTGTGTGTGTGAGATGGGCCCAGTGTTTGGTGCCCGTACATTTGCAACATTCACACTGCGATACATAATGCATAAAATATAATAACAATGAATTGGAGAGATTTGGACAGCAAGTCAAGATGTAGTGTTGGCTTGCTGTCCAAACACGCTCTTACCGCCGTCCTGTAGTCTACTGTGCTCCCGTGGTCCCTCTGCGCGCAGGCTCTGGACTGTCCCCCACTGGTCTGGATCCGGTGGTGAGGTTGTTCCTTGCGGATGACAAACTGGTGTACTGGTGTAGGTTAAGAAGATCCAGCCAGGGTAAAATGACAGTTCCAGGACCCCGGGCCCAATGGCCTGAGAGCTTTTTCAGTAATCCAAACAGTTAAAAAGCGGCAGAGCCTCTCCAATAAAATCAAAACTTTAATGTTAAAAGTAATAAAATAGCCAAATGGCTAGGATTAAGATCACAGTATAAATCTTGAAAAAGTAAAAAGGCTATCCCTGACGTTTCGCAGTGTTCCTGCTTCATCAGAGGGATACCAAACACTGGGCTGGATGATCTTTTAGTAGTCCAGGGAGGTGAGCGGTTGAACCCTCCCTCCCAGGTGTGGTGCTTGTTGATTGGCCGGGTTATTAGGGTGAGTGTTTGTGATTGGTGGTGTGCCCTATGATGATATTTGAATTTTGGCGGGAAAACTGCTGGATGTGGGTGTATATTATGCTCCATATTTGTAGATCCTCTGTTTGTGTGTGTGAGCAAATGTTACAAAACAGGAGGGTATAATTCATATAAAAGAGATAAAAGCATATATAGAAAAGACAGGATATGTAAAATATATACAAGGGAAATGTTAAAATAAGAGGATAAAAGTGAACAAATGTAAAGTATAACAGGACTTTATTAAAGGTTTTATAGTGTTGTGAGTGTGATCCGCCGGGTATGGTGAGACAGGGCAAAGATTGTGTAGTGTATTGCAGTGTGTGTGTGCTTCTAAATGTGATGTGGTGGATTGCAATGGGGTGGGTGAGAAGGGGATCCGGTGAGATGTAATTATGTGTATGTATTTATTCCTTTTTAATCTATGTGTGTGTTTCTTATTCATTCTTGTAGGGTCCGTATGTTGTGGTTTCCTGAGGGGTCATGGTGTGGGTAAGTGATGTATTGTGACTATGTGAATGTACCTTAATGTTTCATTGTATGTGTGTACTTCCTTTTCAGGGTCTTATTGTATATTTCTTGAGTTTGTTTATGATGTGAATTGTAGTCTATGTGATGTTATTAATCCATTGTTCTAATGTGTGTGGATGGGTGGGAGGAGGGGAGGAGGGGGGAGGGAGGGGGGAGGGATGAATAGGAGGGGGTTGTTTTGGAAGGGGAGTTGGTTTGGGGTCAGGGTCACTGTTCCATAATCCCCTAGGGGTCTAGGAGGGGGTAAAAAGATAGGGGTTATTTGGTGGAGGGACCTTGGTTAAGGTCAGGTAAAGGGTAGAGGGAGGTGTTAGGGTCAAGGGATATGGGTGGGGCTCAAATGGTCTAGGAGGGGAGGGGGGTTGGGAGGGGATAAAGGGGTTCAGGTTAGGTTCAGATGAGGAAAAGGGAGATTTAGGGTCAGGGTTAGGGTTTGGGTGGGGGGTAAGGTGTCTAGGGGGGGTTTTAAAGGGAGGGGGGTTGGGGTAGGGGGGTAAGGATTAGGGTCAGTTGAGGGGTGGGGAGGTTAGGGTCAGGGTAAGGGTTTGGGTAGGGGTAAGGTAGTGTACTAGGGGTCTAGGAGGGGATAAGGGGAGGGGAATTAGGGTAAGGGTCAAGATTAGGGTCAGGTAAGGGATGTGGAATTTAGGGTCAGGTTTAGGGTTTGGGTGGGGGTAGGGTAGTATACTAAGGGTCCAGGAGGGGGTAGGGGGAGGGGGGTTGGGGTGGGGGGGCTTAGGGTTAGGTGGGGGGCGGGGAGGTAGGGGACAGTGTTATGGGTGGGGCAGGGGGGAGGGGGGGAGGGAGGAGGGGAGAAGGGGGGGAGGGGGTAGGAGAGGGTGGGAGGGAGGGGGGAATGGGGGTAGGAGTGGTATAGGAGGAGGACATTTGTGTTCTGTGTGTACCCATGGGGATGTATGTTATAATACCACACAGTAAGCAAGACACAGTAAACCACAGGCAAGGTTATCCAGACAGTAACAGTTTGAGTATTGTACAGTGATTGTAGGCTGGTCGTCATCTCGGTGGGCCCCCGACTGGGGGGGCGCGAGAGGCTGCACAGCAACGCAGATGGGTGGAAAAGGGGGGGGGGGGGGGGGGGGTGTTTTAAGATGAGTGTATCAGTGGTGGGGAGGAGAGGGAACAAAACGACGGCTCGGGCTGGGTTAGGTATTTGTGTTGGGTTGGGTTTGAAACGACTGGTGTGTCTGTGGTGCACTGGCCTGCCGCATTATTCCCTCCCCAATTATGTGTTATGTATTTACTATGGTTGACTATGTGTGTGCTCTTTTACAGGATGTGTATGGTGTGCTGTGGTGTCCAAGGATCATATTGTGAGTGAGTAATCAGTTCTGACTATGTGTGTGTATTTATTGTGTTTTACTATGTGTACGTGTGTTCTTTTACAGGTCATGTATGTTGTTCTGTGGTTCCTGGAGGTCATGATGCAGGTGAGTAATCAGTTTTGGCTATGTGTCTGTAATTATTGTGTTAGTCTGTATATATGTGTGTTCTTTTATAGTGTGTGTATGGTGTGTTATGGTTCCCGGGAGGTCATGAATGGGTGAGTGATGCATTGTGACTATGTGTACGTCTTTATAGCTTTGGGTTATGTGTATGCTTTTATACGAATTTGTATGATGTGTTGGGTACAGGCCCCCGAGGAGGGGGCTGTGACACAGGTCAGTGGTGTAATGTGATGTAGAGCTACTGTAGGAGGGTTAGGGTTAGGGTTAGGGTTAGGGTTAGGGTTAGGGTTAGGGTTAGGGTTAGGGTTAGGGTTAGGGTTAGGGTTAGGGTTAGGGTTAGGGTTAGGGTTAGGGTTAGGGTTAGGGTTAGGGTTAGGGTTAGGGTTAGGGTTAGGGTTAGGGTTAGGGTTAGGGTTAGGGTTAGGGTTAGGGTTAGGGTTAGGGGTTAGGGTTAGGGTTAGGGTTAGGGTTAGGGTTAGGGTTAGGGGTTAGGGTTAGGGGTTAGGGTTAGGGTTAGGGTTAGGGTTAGGGTTAGGGTTAGGGTTAGGGTTAGGGTTAGGGTTAGGGTTAGGGTTAGGGTTAGGGTTAGGGGTTAGGGTTAGGGTTAGGGTTAGGGTTAGGGTTAGGGTTAGGGTTAGGGTTAGGGTTAGGGTTAGGGTTAGGGTTAGGGTTAGGGTTAGGGTTAGGGTTAGGGTTAGGGTTAGGGTTAGGGTTAGGGTTAGGGTTAGGGTTAGGGTTAGGGTTAGGGTTAGGGTTAGGGTTAGGGTTAGGGTTAGGGTTAGGGTTAGGGTTAGGGTTAGGGTTAGGGTTAGGGTTAGGGTTAGGGTTAGGGTTAGGGTTAGGGTTAGGGTTAGGGTTAGGGTTAGGGTTAGGGTTAGGGTTAGGGTTAGGGTTAGGGTTAGGGTTAGGGTTAGGGTTAGGGTTAGGGTTAGGGTTAGGGTTAGGGTTAGGGTTAGGGTTAGGGTTAGGGTTAGGGTTAGGGTTAGGGTTAGGGTTAGGGTTAGGGTTAGGGTTAGGGTTAGGGTTAGGGTTAGGGTTAGGGTTAGGGTTAGGGTTAGGGTTAGGGTTAGGGTTAGGGTTAGGGTTAGGGTTAGGGTTAGGGTTAGGGTTAGGGTTAGGGTTAGGGTTAGGGTTAGGGTTAGGGTTAGGGTTAGGGTTAGGGTTAGGGTTAGGGTTAGGGTTAGGGTTAGGGTTAGGGTTAGGGTTAGGGTTAGGGTTAGGGTTAGGGTTAGGGTTAGGGTTAGGGTTAGGGTTAGGGTTAGGGTTAGGGTTAGGGTTAGGGTTAGGGTTAGGGTTAGGGTTAGGGTTAGGGTTAGGGTTAGGGTTAGGGTTAGGGTTAGGGTTAGGGTTAGGGTTAGGGTTAGGGTTAGGGTTAGGGTTAGGGTTAGGGTTAGGGTTAGGGTTAGGGTTAGGGTTAGGGTTAGGGTTAGGGTTAGGGTTAGGGTTAGGGTTAGGGTTAGGGTTAGGGTTAGGGTTAGGGTTAGGGTTAGGGTTAGGGTTAGGGTTAGGGTTAGGGTTAGGGTTAGGGTTAGGGTTAGGGTTAGGGTTAGGGTTAGGGTTAGGGTTAGGGTTAGGGTTAGGGTTAGGGTTAGGGTTAGGGTTAGGGTTAGGGTTAGGGTTAGGGTTAGGGTTAGGGTTAGGGTTAGGGTTAGGGTTAGGGTTAGGGTTAGGGTTAGGGTTAGGGTTAGGGTTAGGGTTAGGGTTAGGGTTAGGGTTAGGGTTAGGGTTAGGGTTAGGGTTAGGGTTAGGGTTAGGGTTAGGGTTAGGGTTAGGGTTAGGGTTAGGGTTAGGGTTAGGGTTAGGGTTAGGGTTAGGGTTAGGGTTAGGGTTAGGGTTAGGGTTAGGGTTAGGGTTAGGGTTAGGGTTAGGGTTAGGGTTAGGGTTAGGGTTAGGGTTAGGGTTAGGGTTAGGGTTAGGGTTAGGGTTAGGGTTAGGGTTAGGGTTAGGGTTAGGGTTAGGGTTAGGGTTAGGGTTAGGGTTAGGGTTAGGGTTAGGGTTAGGGTTAGGGTTAGGGTTAGGGTTAGGGTTAGGGTTAGGGTTAGGGTTAGGGTTAGGGTTAGGGTTAGGGTTAGGGTTAGGGTTAGGGTTAGGGTTAGGGTTAGGGTTAGGGTTAGGGTTAGGGTTAGGGTTAGGGTTAGGGTTAGGGTTAGGGTTAGGGTTAGGGTTAGGGTTAGGGTTAGGGTTAGGGTTAGGGTTAGGGTTAGGGTTAGGGTTAGGGTTAGGGTTAGGGTTAGGGTTAGGGTTAGGGTTAGGGTTAGGGTTAGGGTTAGGGTTAGGGTTAGGGTTAGGGTTAGGGTTAGGGTTAGGGTTAGGGTTAGGGTTAGGGTTAGGGTTAGGGTTAGGGTTAGGGTTAGGGTTAGGGTTAGGGTTAGGGTTAGGGTTAGGGTTAGGGTTAGGGTTAGGGTTAGGGTTAGGGTTAGGGTTAGGGTTAGGGTTAGGGTTAGGGTTAGGGTTAGGGTTAGGGTTAGGGTTAGGGTTAGGGTTAGGGTTAGGGTTAGGGTTAGGGTTAGGGTTAGGGTTAGGGTTAGGGTTAGGGTTAGGGTTAGGGTTAGGGTTAGGGTTAGGGTTAGGGTTAGGGTTAGGGTTAGGGTTAGGGTTAGGGTTAGGGTTAGGGTTAGGGTTAGGGTTAGGGTTAGGGTTAGGGTTAGGGTTAGGGTTAGGGTTAGGGTTAGGGTTAGGGTTAGGGTTAGGGTTAGGGTTAGGGTTAGGGTTAGGGTTAGGGTTAGGGTTAGGGTTAGGGTTAGGGTTAGGGTTAGGGTTAGGGTTAGGGTTAGGGTTAGGGTTAGGGTTAGGGTTAGGGTTAGGGTTAGGGTTAGGGTTAGGGTTAGGGTTAGGGTTAGGGTTAGGGTTAGGGTTAGGGTTAGGGTTAGGGTTAGGGTTAGGGTTAGGGTTAGGGTTAGGGTTAGGGTTAGGGTTAGGGTTAGGGTTAGGGTTAGGGTTAGGGTTAGGGTTAGGGTTAGGGTTAGGGTTAGGGTTAGGGTTAGGGTTAGGGTTAGGGTTAGGGTTAGGGTTAGGGTTAGGGTTAGGGTTAGGGTTAGGGTTAGGGTTAGGGTTAGGGTTAGGGTTAGGGTTAGGGTTAGGGTTAGGGTTAGGGTTA
>NW_028175732.1:0-5000 GCF_949987555.1 Borostomias antarcticus
GGGGAGAGTTCTCCCAGATTATCCTGACTGCTCAAGTCGCCGCGGGCAACTCAACGGAAATGGAATATGGGTCACTTGCGGTAGCCAGTGTCTGTGTGTGTGTGTGTGTGTGTGTGTGTGGGTGGGTGGGTGGGTGTGTGTGAGAGGTGAGAGTGTTTGTGCGAAGGCCCTTGTATACTTAATACTTAATCATGCTATTATTGAATTGTATTCTTGACACTTTGGCAATATTGTTCACCTGGCATTCATGGCAATAAAGCATAGTGAATTGAATTGAATTGAATTGAGAGTGAGACAGAGAGATAGAGAGATAGAGAGAGAAAGAGTGAGTCTGTGCTCCCTGTTGCACAGCCCCCCCCCGGAGGCTCAGTTTGTCCCTTCTCCCTCCCTGTAGAGAATGTTCCGGCAGAGCTGCGGGACCCTCTGTCCAGAGACCAGCATGACCAGGAGCACCTCAAGCCCTCCGTGTCGGTCCGTCTGCTCTCCCCCGACCTCTACTGGCGGGCCCAGGCGCTGCTGCATGTCCGCGGGGCCCCGCCCCCCGCTCCCCAGGGGCCCCCCGGGGACCACGCCGCCCTTCTGCGACTGCTCGCCGCCAAAGGCCTCGCCCCCAAGGACCGGGACGCGGCCGTCACCGAGGACGACTTGCAACACACACCCATCAAGACGGTGTGTGTGGGTCTCGCGTGCATTATCGACCTGTTCCTCCCCCTTTGCAATTGGCTGTCTGACGGTCTGCTTCCCTGCCTCTGATTGGTGCAGAGGGCCCACCTGGCCCTGATTGACGCGCTGATGTCGCTGGCTGCCATGGAGACGGTGGGCAGGGTTAAGATGGCGGCAGAGGCGGAGCAGATGGGGGATGGGGCTCCATGGGAGAACGCCCTCCTCTTCTGGGTCAACCGGGTAATAACCCCGAAACACACCCTCATTCTAGAACAGTCACACGTTCTAGACACAGCCTCATCATTGTCCCAGAACACAACCTCATCATTCTAGAGCACTCTCATTCTAGAACACAGCCTCAATCGAGAACAGCTTCAATCTAGAACACTACCTCATTCTAGAACACTACCTCAATTGAGAACAACCTCATTCTAGAACAGCCTCATTCTAGAACACATCCCCATTCTAGAACACAGCATCATTTTAAAACACATCCACATTCTAGAACACAACCTCATTGTCGAACAGCCTCATTCTAGAACAGGTTTTCTCAAAGTGGGTGCCGTGACGCGAGTCCAGGAATTCTTTGATAATATTTGGAATTTACCAGTGTCACTTATAAAATGATTTATTTATCAGTTCAAATGTCAAGTACAAAACAATTTTCAATCAGCTCTTACTGATTTTTAGCCTTGTGTGCTTCGTCAGACGCACACAAAGCACTGCGTTCGTCTCATTTTGTGATTTCAGTCTCTTAAAACATGTCTTTGGAACGGTATGCTGGAAGCTTTGTTTCACAGTGCCGTGCTAATCTACTTGGTGCCATCGCTGTGTTGGCTTCTCCATGCAGATCGGGCGTAGCGTCGTGGGGCGCGTAGCAGCACCACCTCAGCTACAACCAAACTTCAGCCTCATTGTAGAACACAGCCTCATTGTAGAACACAGCCTCACTGTAGAACACAGCCTCATTGTAGAACACAGCCTCATTGTAGAACACAGCCTCATTGTAGAACACAGCCTCATTGTAGAACACAGCCTCATTGTAGAACACAGCCTCACTGTAGAACACAGCCTCATTGTAGAACACAGCCTCATTGTAGAACACAGCCTCATTGTAGAACACAGCCTCATTGTAGAACACAGCGTCATTGTAGAACACAGCCTCATTGTAGAACACAGCCTCATTGTAGAACACAGCCTCATTGTAGAACACAGCCTCATTGTAGAACACAGCCTCATTGTAGAACACAGCCTCATTGTAGAACACAGCCTCACTGTAGAACACAGCCTCATTGTAGAACACAGCCTCATTGTAGAACACAGCCTCATTGTAGAACACAGCCTCATTGTAGAACACAGCCTCACTGTAGAACACAGCCTCATTGTAGAACACAGCCTCATTGTAGAACACAGCCTCATTGTAGAACACAGCCTCATTGTAGAACACAGCTTCATTGTAGAAGTGAATGTGTTTTTGCAGCTGAATCAGAAGTTGAGAGAGAGCACGGAGGACGTAGAGACTCCAAAGACCCAGACCTGTACAGACCTTCAGCCTGTCCAGCCAGCAGTAAGTACACACACACACACACACACACACACACACACACTCACACACACACACTTCATATACTAAGCGTCCTTCGCTTTAGCTACTAACATTTCCCTGACCCTCCTTCTCTGTCTCATCCCTGCTTCTGCCTGGCAGTGTCCCACTCGCTGGTACTGGAAACTGGTCCCAGTAAGTGTCCTTCTCTCTCCCCCTCTCTCTCACTCTCTCTCCTTCTCTCTCTCTCCCTCTCCCTCTCTCCCTCTATCTCTCTCTCCCTTCTTTTCCCTCTATTCATCTCTCTCTCTCTCTCCCTCTCTCTCTCTCTCTCTCTCTCTCCCCCTCTCTCTCTCTCTCTCTCCCTCTCTCTCTCACTCTCTCTCCTTCTCTCTCTCTCCCTCTCTCCCTCTATCTCTCTCTCCCTTCTTTTCCCTCTATTCATCTCTCTCTCTCTCTCTCCCTCTCTCACCCCCCCCCCTCTCTCTCACTCTCTCTCCTTCTCTCTCTCTCCCTCTCCCTCTCTATCTCTCTCTCCCTTCTTTTCCCTCTCTCTTCATCTCTCTCTCTCCCTCTCTACTGGTACTAGAGGGTTCCAGTAAGGATCCTGGTCTCTCTCCCTCTGTCACTCTCTCTATCCCCATTGCTCTCTCTTCTCTCCTTGCCTGTTTTCTTCTCTCTCTCTCTCTCTCTCTCTCTCTCTCTCTCTCTCTCTCTCTCTCTCTCTCTGTCTCATCAGAAGTGCCTTTCTGCTGTGTGATGATGATGATGATGATGATGGTGATGATGATGATGATGATGATGATGATGATGATACTGTGATGTGAGGTTATGTATGCACTGACCTTGTGAACTTTGACCCTATAAGGCTCCGTATTAGACGCGTTATGGTTTTCAATAAACAGCCACCTTCCCTATTTTCCGATTCGTCAGCTAAAAACTCCAATCTAAGCCCTCCAATCAGGGATAAGGAGCGAAGCGAGGGCGTGGCCAAGGGGGTGCTGGAATGCAGAAAAGACCCTCGGATAACTGCCCCTTCACAGAAACTCCGCCCCCCTCTTAGCCACCCCGCCCTTCCCTATCTGTGTCATGTGACTGTGTGTTGCTGTGTGGCGGTTCCCGTGGCGACTGACCTGCGTGTGGTCTCTCTCTGCGTGTGGTCTCTCTCCATCCCAGCATGCCATCGCTTTCTGTTTGAAGGAGTCAGGGAACAAACCGCCTGTGGTAACGTATATATACCTATATATACCCTCTCTATACGCTCCTGTACATGATTATATAATATATACCCTCTCTATACGCTCCTGTACATGATTATATAATATATACCCTCTCTATACGCTCCTGTACATGATTATATAATATATACCCTCTCTCTATATGCTCCTGTACATGATTATATAATATATACCCTCTCTCACTATGCGCTCCTGTACATGATTATATAATATATACCCTCTCTATACGCTCCTGTACATGATTATATAATATATACCCTCTCTATACGCTCCTGTACATGATTATATAATATATACCCTCTCTATACGCTCCTGTACATGATTATATAATATATACCCTCTCTATACGCTCCTGTACATGATTATATAATATATACCCTCTCTCTATATGCTCCTGTACATGATTATATAATATATACCCTCTCTCTATACGCTCCTGTACATGATTATATAATATATACCCTCTCTATACGCTCCTGTACATGATTATATAATATATACCCTCTCTCTATACGCTCCTGTACATGATTATATAATATATACCCTCTCTATACGCTCCTGTACATGATTATATAATATATACCCTCTCTATACGCTCCTGTACATGATTATATAATATATACCCACTCTATACACTCCTGTACATGATTATATAATATATACCCTCTCTATACGCTCCTGTACATGATTATATAATATATACCCTCTCTATACACTCCTGTACATGATTATATAATATATACCCTCTCTATACGCTCCTGTACATGATTATATAATATATACCCTCTCTCTATACGCTCCTGTACATGATTATATAATATATACCCTCTCTATACGCTCCTGTACATGATTATATAATATATACCCACTCTATACACTCCTGTACATGATTATATAATATATACCCTCTCTATACGCTCCTGTACATGATTATATAATATATACCCTCTCTATACGCTCCTGTACATGATTATATAATATATACCCTCTCTCTATACACCCTCCTATACATGATTATATAATATATACCCTCTCTCTCTATACGCTCCTGTACATGATTATATAATATATACCCTCTATATACACTCCTGTACATGATTATATAATATATACCCTCTCTATACGCTCCTGTACATGATTATATAATATATACCCTCTCTCTATACGCTCCTGTACATGATTATATAATATATACCCTCTCTATACGCTCCTGTACATGATTATATAATATATACCCTCTCTCTATACGCTCCTGTACATGATTATATAATATATACCCTCTCTATACGCTCCTGTACATGATTATATAATATATAGCCACTCTCTATACGCTCCTGTACATGATTATATAATATATACCCTCTCTCTATACGCTCCTGTACATGATTATATAATATATACCCTCTCTCTATACGCTCCTGTACATGATTATATAATATATACCCTCTCTCTATACGCTCCTGTACATGATTATATAATATATACCCTCTCTCTATACGCTCCTGTACATGATTATATAATATATACCCTCTCTATACGCTCCTGTACATGATTAT
>NW_028175732.1:12500-17909 GCF_949987555.1 Borostomias antarcticus
CCTGCAGCTGAGGAGGGAGCAGGGGGAGGGAGGAGGAGGAGGAGAGGACGACGTCACCCTGGAGGAACGCCTCACCCGCATGGAGGAGCAGCTGAAAGAGGAGGAGGAGAAGGAGGAGAGAGAGACGAGGGAGAAGGAAAAGGAGGGGAACTTCCGCCCCCCGCCGGCGCCGCCGCGATTGGAGAAGCAGGTCACATTCTCCGTGGACACCGGGAAAGAGGCGGAGAAAGAGAAGAGCGGGAAGGAGGGAGGAGGGAAGGAGGAGGGAGGAGGGGAGGAGAAGGGAGGAGGGGAGGCGGTGGCGGCGCTGGAGGGGTACAACGAGGTGGTAGTGAAGCTCAGCGATGTCCTGCGGTCGCTGCAGAGCGACATGCAGAAGCTCACCGAGCAGCAACAGCAGCTGATGTCCGGCGGCAAGAGGCCGGCGTCCCGGGAGCACCCGCCCAAGACCCCGCCGAGAACCCCGCCACGCACCCCCACCAGAACCCCCCGCCGCTGCCCGCGCCGCCAGCAAGGCCTGGCAGATCCCCGTCTGCACCCCGGCGCCCTCCGACAGCAACTCCGCCGCTCGCCGCCCCCACCCTCACGCCCTCTCCTCCACCCCTGTCTCCTCCTCCTGCCCCCCCCCTCGCACCAAGATCCACTCCTCCCCCACCTCCGCCGCCGCCCGCAGTCCCAGACGCCACCCTCGCCCCCCGCAGCAAAACCAAAACCAGCCCCCCCGGCCCTCCGAGCTCAAGTTCCCCCCGCTGGCCCGGGTGCTGACGCCCCCGCAGAACGTGGACACCCTCCCCCACCTGAGGCGCGTCTCGCCCAGCAAGTGTCGGGTCCAGACCTCGTCGTCCTTCCGCATCGGCGGGCCCCGCAGTCCCCAGGACGCCTTCCCCCCGCAGTGCCGACCCCAGCCGGGCCCCGGCCCCGCCCCCCCGCGGGCGCCGGCCGCGCCCGAGGACAACGCCGCGGGATCGGAGACGGGCTCCAGCGAGACGCCCACCCAGTTCAGCCTGGAGCTGGAGCCGGAGGAGGAGGAGGGCGCTGGGGGAGGCCCGGACGCGCTTCCCCGGCCCCGGAGGGCCCGCTCTGGAGGGGCCCCCTCGGAGTGCTCCTTCGGGAGCGAGACTCCCTCCCTGTCTGCGGCCTGCAGTGGAGACGAGGGAGGCGGAGGAGGAGGAGGAGAGGAGGGAGGGAAGCGTCACAGCCTGATGGAGGTCTCCCTGTCATCCCTGGGGGAGGGGCCAGAAGGGGACAGCGAGGAACCCACGGACACGGAGGGACACGAGATCCTCTCCTCCGACTCGATGAGCGACCACACGGCGCCCGGAGCGGAAACGCCCGCGGAGCCTTTAGGACCCACGGAACGGCCAGAACCCTCGGCGGAACCCGGGAGAGACGGGAGGGGAGAGGGGACGGAACCCGTGGAACCCGTGGAACCGCTAGGGGAACCAGAGATGAGAGGAGTTGGGTTCTTCTTCAAGGTGAGTTTCTCAGAGAGAGGGGAAGAGGGATGGACGGATGTTGGGGGAAGTCGGGGGGAGGGAGGGAAGGAGGGATGGAGTGGAGGAGAGAGATAGAGGGATGGAGAGAGGGAAAGTGAAGGAGAGGTAAAAGATATATTGGACACATCAGTGCATATAAACACCTGCAAGTTGTATTTTGTGGCGCTCCGCCCCACTGGGCTCGCTCAACCAATCGTAGCTAGCTCCGCCCACTGAAAAGAAGAAACATACATGAACCTACAGCCAATCAGAGTCAGGTTTCCTATTCTGCTCATAAAACCTTCCAGCTCACGCCTAGTTCTGAGGTGAACACCTAACCATCGTTCTAGTCCTTCAAGTCCTGCTAATGTGTGTGTGTGTGTGTGTGTGTGTGTGTGTGTGTGTGTGTGTAGGAGGAGGTGCGTAGCGAGGGGGAGATGGCCCAGCGGAGGGCAGCGCTGCTGGAGAGTCAGCAGAGGAGAGCAGAGGAGCTGAGGAGGAGGAGGCAGTCCAACGACCTGGAGAGAGAGAGCAGGTAACACACACACACACACACACACACACGCACGCACACACACACACACACACACACACGCACACACACACACACACACACACACACACACACACACACAGACACACACACACACACACACACATTATTAGAGAGCACTACTAACCCCACCCCTTTCTGCCCTGTTGTCAGGCCCCTCCCATCAGAGAAGAGAGGAGGTTCTGACTCCGCCCCCTCCCCCCCGGCCACGCCCGGTCGTCGTGGCGACTTCACGCGGGGGGAGTACGCCATGCGCCAGCAGCTGAGGATCATGTCCGACCTGGACAAGGTGCTGCGCCAGAAACCCACCAATCAGGGACGAGCCGCCGCCAAGAAGGCCCGCCCACGACCCCGGAGCGTGACCAGGGAGGAGTCGAAGCTCTCACGCAGCCCCGTCAAGAGCACTATGGGTAATCTAGGCTTCCGACAGGGCACCATGGGTAATGTAGGCCTCAGACAGGGCACTATGGGTAATGTAGGCCTCAGACAGGGCACTATGGGTAATGTAGGCTTCCGACAGGGCACTATGGGTAATGTAGGCCTCAGACAGGGCACTATGGGTAATGTAGGCCTCAGACAGGGCACTATGGGTAATGTAGGCTTCCGACAGGGCACTATGGGTAATGTAGGCTTCCGACAGGGCACTATGGGTAATGTAGGCCTCAGACAGGGCACTATGGGTAATGTAGGCCTCAGACAGGGCACTATGGGCAATGTAGGCTTCAGACAGGGCACTATGGGTAATGTAGGCCTCAGACAGGGCACTATGGGTAATGTAGGCTTCAGACAGGGCACCATGGGTAATGTAGGCCTCAGACAGTACACTATGGGTAATGTAGGCCTCAGACAGGGCACCATGGGTAATGTAGGCTTCAGACAGGGCACCATGGGTAATGTAGGCCTCAGACAGGGCACTATGGGTAATGTAGGCCTCAGACAGGGCACTATGGGTAATGTAGGCCTCAGACAGGGCACTATGGGTAATGTAGGCCTCAGACAGGGCACTATGGGTAATGTAGGCCTCAGACAGGGCACTATGGGTAATGTAGGCCTCAGACAGGGCACTATGGGTAATGTAGGCCTCAGACAAGGCACTATGGGTAATGTAGGCCTCAGACAGGGCACTATGGGTAATGTAGGCCTCAGACAGGGCACTATGGGTAATGTAGGCCTCAGACAGGGCACTGTGGGTAATGTAGGCCTCAGACAGGGCACTATGGGTAATGTAGGCCTCAGACAGGGCACTATGGGTAATGTAGGCCTCAGACAGGGCACTATGGGTAATGTAGGCCTCAGACAGGGCACTATGGCCCAGTCCCAATGTCCACCCTTACGGACTCACAGACGTTGAGGCGCATTCCCACTAAGTGTGTGAGGGCTTAGGGCTGTCCCATTGACCCCTCCTCTCTAGGTTCTAAGATGACTAGGGTGTTCTCTAGGTTCTAAGATGACTAGGGTGTTCTCCCACTCCTCTCTAGGTTCTAAGATGACTAGGGTGTTCTCCCACTCCTCTCTAGGTTCTAAGATGACTAGGGTGTTCTCCCACTCCTCTCTAGGTTCTAAGATGACTAGGGTGTTCTCCCACTCCTCTCTAGGTTCTAAGATGACTAGGGTGTTCTCCCACTCCTCTCTAGGTTCTAAGATGACTAGGGTGTTCTCCCACTCCTCTCTAGGTTCTAAGATGACTAAGGTGTTCCCCTACTCCTCTCTAGGTTCTAAGATGAATAAGGTGTTCTCCCACTCCTCTCTAGGTTCTAAGATGAATAAGGTGTTCCCCTACTCCTCTCTAGGTTCTAAGATGACTAAGGTGTTCCCCTACTCCTCTCTAGGTTCTAAGATGAATAAGGTGTTCCCCTACTCCTCTCTAGGTTCTAAGATGACTAAGGTGTTCCCCTACTCCTCTCTAGGTTCTAAGATGAATAAGGTGTTCTCCCACTCCTCTCTAGGTTCTAAGATGACTAGGGTGTTCTCCCACTCCTCTCTAGGTTCTAAGATGACTAGGGTGTTCTCCCACTCCTCTCTAGGTTCTAAGATGACTAGGGTGTTCTCCCACTCCTCTCTAGGTTCTAAGATGACTAGGGTGTTCTCCCACTCCTCTCTAGGTTCTAAGATGACTAGGGTGTTCTCCCACTCCTCTCTAGGTTCTAAGATGACTAGGGTGTTCTCCCACTCCTCTCTAGGTTCTAAGATGACTAGGGTGTTCCCCTACTCCTCTCTAGATTCTAAGATGACTAAGGTGTTCTCCTGCTCCTCTCTAGGTTCTAAGATGACTAAGGTGTTCTCCCACTCCTCTCTAGGTTCTAAGATGACTAAGGTGTTCTCCCACTCCTCTCTAGGTTCTAAGATGAATAAGGTGTTCCCCTACTCCTCTCTAGGTTCTAAGATGAATAAGGTGTTCCCCTACTCCTCTCTAGGTTCTAAGATGAATAAGGTGTTCCCCTACTCCTCTCTAGGTTCTAAGATGACTAAGGTGTTCCCCTACTCCTCTCTAGGTTCTAAGATGAATAAGGTGTTCTCCCACTCCTCTCTAGGTTCTAAGATGAATAAGGTGTTCCCCTACTCCTCTCTAGGTTCTAAGATGACTAAGGTGTTCCCCTACTCCTCTCTAGGTTCTAAGATGAATAAGGTGTTCTCCCACTCCTCTCTAGGTTCTAAGATGACTAAGGTGTTCTCCCACTCCTCTCTAGGTTCTAAGATGACTAAGGTGTTCTCCCACTCCTCTCTAGGTTCTAAGATGACTAAGGTGTTCTCCTACTCCTCTCTAGGTTCTAAGATGAATAAGGTGTTCTCCCACTCCTCTCTAGGTTCTAAGATGACTAAGGTGTTCTCCCACTCCTCTCTAGGTTCTAAGATGACTAAGGTGTTCTCCCACTCCTCTCTAGGTTCTAAGATGACTAAGGTGTTCTCCCACTCCTCTCTAGGTTCTAAGATGACTAAGGTGTTCCCCTACTCCTCTCTAGGTTCTAAGATGAATAAGGTGTTCTCCTACTCCTCTCTAGGTTCTAAGATGAATAAGGTGTTCTCCCACTCCTCTCTAGGTTCTAAGATGACTAAGGTGTTCCCCTACTCCTCTCTAGGTTCTAAGATGAATAAGGTGTTCTCCCACTCCTCTCTCAGCCTGGCAGCCATGACGGAAGACCCCGGAAACAAACCACCCAGGTAACCTCCTCCTCCACCCTCCCTTTTCTCTCTCTCCCTCCCTTTTCTCTCTCTGTCTCCCTCTCTCCCTCCCTCACTCCCTCTCTCTCTCTATACCTCCCTCCCTCTCTCTGTCTCCCTCCCTCACTCCCTCTCTCTCTCTCTCTCTCTCTCTCTCTCTCTATACCTCCTTTCTCTCTCTGTCTCCCTCTCTCCCTCCCTCACTCCCTCTCTCTCTCTCTA
>NW_028175731.1:0-17500 GCF_949987555.1 Borostomias antarcticus
AGACGAGGCTGCCGACCACCAAACTATGATGCGGAAGATGATGATGATGTCATGGGGGTCTGAGAGGGTTCATTCGGCTTCTGGGGTGGACTTGGTTCCTTTTCAGTTCTGAGAGGGTCTTAATTGGAATCCTAAATTGACGACTTTTGGGTGAAAATAAATCTCCCATTGGCCTCAATGATTTACCCATCAGAGTGACGCCATTCGAAGTTCTCAAGTTAAAGTTTTGTCGCAAAGTAAATAAATATTCCTCTTGAAAATTCCCCCTGGCACTTAAAAAATGTTAAAAATGCATCTCTCTCCGAGGTTGTCAGGCCCTGGCTGTCTGCTGTTTTTGGAAGTCGTTTTTTTTTCCGGTTTCGTTTCTTCCACATCCTCGCAGGTTGTAACACTCGACATGAGCTTTCATGTCGGAGGGTTCGGGGACAACGTTCAGTCTGTTGCAGTTTTAATGACTGCTGTTTGTATGCAGGCGAGCATCTACAGTGTGTTCAGTTAGTGTACAGGAAGGATGGGGATTCATAAAAGGATAAGTGTGTAAACCCAGAAACCCCACTGTACAGAAGAGCACCTCAGAGGTGGGGGGTGGGGGTGGGGGTGCGCTGGGGGGGTGGGGGTGCGCTGGGGGGGGTGGGGGGGGTGGGGGTGGGGGGTCTATCAGCACACAGACGAGAGAAACCCCAAAGAGAGAAGAGGAGAGCAAGAGAGGGGAGAGAAAGAGAGAGGAGCGGGCTCGTCTTAATTAAGTTTTCCGGAGGCTCTTAAAAGGTCACGGCATGCCTCGACACCCCACCCACCACCCCCGCCGCCACCGGCTACCCCCCCCCCCCCCTCCCCCCTCCCCCGACTCCGATCGCTACTGAAATTTCCCTTCCGAAATTTCACTTAACCCCCCCCCCACACACACACCCCCTTCCCCCCACCCACCATCATCACTATCTGTCCAGCCATCAGCCCCCCCATCTGGGCCCATTAGCCATTCATGAACTCACTCATTAGGGTGGGAGTTTAAAGGCAGTCTGCGGCTGCAGCGCGCTGATTAATATTTCAGCGTCTCCCGCCGAGGAGCTGAGAGCGAGCTCGCCCCGCTTAGGCTGGGGAGTGTCTCAGAGCGTACCCCCCCCCCCCCCAGCGCACACACACACACACCACCTCCCCCATCTCTCCCTCGCTGGTTTTCCCTCCCTCCACTCATCCCTCTATCTCTCTATCTGCTCCGTTCTTCCTCTCTCTGTACCCCCCCCCCCCCCTTCTCAAACCGTCTCTCTGCCATATACTGTACCCCCCCCCCCCTCCATATGGTTTCTCTCTCGTACACACACACACACACACACACACACATCAAACAGACACACACACAGACACACACACACACACACACCACCAGAGCCTAACGCAAACTGACTTAATTGGGCTCTTTTTGTTTGGGGAAACGGAGGGAGAGGAGGGAGGGAGAGGAGGGGGGGGTACAGTAGACCCTGTCTTCCCTCGTCCTCCTGGCGCGCGGCGGAGGGGCTTTTCTCGTTAGTCTAGACACAGTTAGACAAGCAGCCCAACGGACAGACAGGGGGAGCTGTGTCTCTGGAACATCACCCCCCCCCCCCCCCACACACACACACACACACACACACACACTGAGACGCATGGACACACATACAGTAGGTTGCCCACAAACAATAGTGCCCCCATTGTTTGGACGTTCCTGTATCTGGGTACCCAAAGCTGTTAGAACGGGTGGTCCTTGGTCAGTATTAGAACGTAGGAGGCATGTGGATGCATTCATGTGCGGGGGCCTGTGCTCTCTGAGCACCCTTTCTAGTTACAAAATAAAGCAGCTCGGCCTCCATCTGCAGTAGATTATTGTATCAGTCTCACTCACTGTATTTCTTTTTCTTGGCCCAAGAAAACGATATCCCATAACAGTTTAAAACTTTAGGTTGTCAGTTTCGTATGATACACACCTGTCCTGATCCCTCAGAGTTGCCTGCTCTCTGCTCTTTCTATCGCACTAGCCTACAGACAAAAACATGTGCAAAGAAAGAGTGAAATTCAGAGTATGCATTTAGAAGAGTGGGTCTGTTCTAGTATGAAGGTAGTGGCCATCTTGCTTGTAATGTTAGCTAGGCTAAATTGGCCGCTAATTAATTTGACATAACTTAGATAACATTATCAAAAACGGCATAGGCTAACTCATCTTTGATTTGAAGAAGAATGGGTGTAAGGTTTTTTGCCTCTTGCTGGCTGGTTTGCTCAACATTGTGTGTGAAGAAGACAGGATCACTCATTCACAATGAGAAGCTAGGTAGCTAACAATAGATAATGAGGATTCGTTTCACTGTAGCCCAGGTTATTAGCTGCAGCCAGCTAGTTAAATTGTGTTATGGATGAAGACAATCATTAGCTACAAAGTAGTAACTACTTAACAGTCGTACCACATAAAAGTCACCAAGTTGTCAGTAGAAATATGTCATATCTGAGGTTTACATTTTCTTCGTGCCTCACACACACGTCCATCGCCGGCCTAACTACTGTGATCACAACAAAAGACTGCCAGCATGAAGACCCCGCCCACTAGAGCACACAGAGTTCTGATTGGCTGGAGTTGGTGCTGGTGTGAGTCGTCACAAAGAACTAGTATTTGATTGTTCGTAGTAGGAAGACCGACCTCTGCGTTATAATCCAACCAGTAGAGGTACGGGGGACAGGGGAGACAGGGACCCCGCGCCCCTACGCCCATGCAAACACGTTATCTCTCCAAATGTTCATCTGGTTCCCAGGATTCCTATGGTGTAAATGTAAGCGGTGACAGTGTTATTATGGGCTGGCCAGCTCTGCTGACGGCCCCTCTTGTATTTGCCAATATTATGAATCTGAATCTTGTTCCTAGGAAGTCTGAATTCCCTTGCATGAAAAATCACCAAACTTTGCACAGAGGTCCAGTCCTATACCAGAAGTCCTCAACTGGCATTGTGGCCCAACAGTCCTGATGGTGGCGCTACAGCAACAGTCTAAAGTTTAAAACGAAAAAAAAAACGATTAAACCTATCTCCTCCCATATTTTTGTCAATTGACCCCCAATTGCTACACTGCAAACAATCCTCAACGATTTTTTAAATATCAAAAATTGAGCCCACGGCGCATCCAAATGTTTACTGTAAACAGTACTGTATGCAGCTACTGCAAATACTTGTTCGATTAATCTCCAATGTTCAAGAAAATGTAGTGTGACACTTTTTATCTCCAAAACTGCATTTTCGACAGTATTTTGAATTCTGTCCTCATTCTGTCCCCCTCAAACTATTGGTCTCATTTGGAAAAAAAATACACTACCCACAATCCTTTAGTGCAACAGCGTGAGCTCCACCAATCAGAGACATGGCCACCTGTTGGCCTGTTGTGTTGGCCACCTATCTTGTTAGTCTGTGTATTTATCCTACAATACATGTAGCTCCCCTCTGGTTCTTTGTCTGTTCATTATTTGCTGTAGCTGTGTGCTGTCTGCTCCAGACACATGTTTTCTGTGCCATCTTGTAAGTCTGTAAGCTTTGTCTTTTTTTTCTCCACTTGTTGTGTGTGCACCTTGGTTTTGGTCTTAACCCCTTGTGGTGCCTTTATTTGAACAAAGATTTTGTGGAAACTGCTGAAACCTCTGTTTCATGCACCTGTGACATTTACATGCAACACTTGTGATTGCTTAAGTCATAGTGTGAAACCATCTATGGCAGGTAGCTCAACAAGTGTTCAAGCCCAGGGGGATGCAGAAGAAAAATGCCAATGCATACTCAGGCATTGTGCTGTGACATGATTGAAATGAATTTTTAATTTAAGTTTTACATGATGGTCTGGACAAATACATAAGAACACCCTCCTGTATTTATTGTCTCCTCCTCTTTCTCATGTAGTGTTTATACAAATGTGTTGCGAAGCTCAATTTCGGACAGTATTTTGTTACCCTTTTGCTCTCATATGGAAAAAAAAATACAATCCTATAGCGCGAGCTCCACCAATCCGAGATGTCTCTGTAGACAAACCTGCTCAATCCCCATCTAGGACTACATCCGGACAAATGGATTGGCCACTGATCGAGCACATGGCAAGACCAGCCAAAAAAACGGTTCAAGTTTGTCAGTTTGTCATGCTCGGAGCAGGTAGATGGATGGATACATGCAAGTTTGAGAACGTTCTGTTGTAGAACCTAAGAAGTTTGATTAGATCAAGCATAGGGCAAACTGCCAGCTTCTCCCTTGGCTCAGACCTTCCCTTGGTGAAATAAACATGCTAATGCCTATTCAGGCAGCTGTTTGGGTTTCAGGCACATGATTTTTAAGATAGTTCAGGCTCCGGGACCCTTATATATTTTGTAATTTGTAACCTGGCCCCAATTCAGTGCTGCACAGCAGCTGTAATCATTTTTGAGATAAAGCTTTCCTCATAGAGAATGATGAAGAGAACGGTGTTAATGAGAGAAGGAAAGTGAGAGACAAAATGGCAGTTGCAATCAGAAAACACCTGGGCTGGGTTCATATTCAGTGAACAGAGGCGAACATTTGTGGCGAACGTTTTCTTTGAACAGTCAAATTTTGGACCACTAGTACAACCTAATTTAACGTAAGTAAAAAGTGAAAGGGCCTCCGGTATTCAATTCAATCATACAATTAGGCTACATTTCCCTCTAACATTTTTGTTCACAAACTACCTTTTTAGACCGTTCGCTTATTTTTACAAACGTTTGTGGTGAACACAAAGCTGACTGAAAAAAAAAAGTTTACAAACATTCGTGAACGTTTGCCGTGTCCGCTGAATTTGAACGCCCCCCCGGGGAGGAGCCGACTCTCAGAGGTAAACACACCCCTTTTAAGCGGTGTGGCCGCTTCTATACGCGACGTGTGTCCGTCTCCGTGTGTCCGTCTCCGTGTGTGAGTCCATTCGCATCCTGAAATTTAGACCAATCAGGAGTAGCCAATACCGTTGCACACCAGCAGAGGGCAGTAGAGATTGCTCATAAAACTGTAAACTCGGTCTCTAAACGCTTCGCTCAACGAGAGACTGAGGCTTTTCATTCAGGTTTTGTCGCTTAAAGTGGGTGGCAACAATTTATACAAAACACCTGCATTGCAGAACCAATCCAAAGCATTTAGGACATAGGTTTGGTCAGGTTTGAACCAATCCAAAGCATTTAGGACATAGGTTTGTTCAGGTTTGAACCAATCCAAAGCAGTAGGTGTGGTCTTGTTACCGGCCATTCTCGCCGGCGATCTAGCGACTATTTCAATGTAGAAATCTCCAGATGTTTGGAAGGCGGAGGTCTCCGATCGTCTGGTATCGCGAGACTAATTAACAGCTTACTTCACCACCTGGGCATGATTTTTCATAAGCTTTCTCACTCGGCTGCCACGCTGTCTTCTTCCTAGACCTGTTGAGATGGAGCTGGAGTGAAGAGCTACTTTGAGGAGTGTGAAAAGTGTCTGAAGAAGAAGTGGCCTCCCACTGTGCCTTGTGGAGATAGTGAATATATGTCTGTGTGTGAAGTAGAATTGGATTGTGGGACCATCTGTATTTGCAGGAAGTGGCTGAGTGGCCATCTTGGAGGTCAGAAGCAGGGAGCGTTTTCAGCGTTTCCAACCAACACCAGTCCATCTGTCTCTCTAGGTCATCCTTGGACGAGCCCTCAATCGACGCTTCCAGTAATCTCCATCCTCCATACATTTAGCTAGCTTGCCCGTGCTTTCCGTTCCTGCATCGTTCTTGAGTACGTCCACGTATGTTAGTGTGGGACGCCCTCCTGACCGATGCCCATATGTTAGTGTGGGACGCCCTTCTGACCGATGCCCATATGTGAGTGTGGGACGCCCTCCTGACCGATGCCCATATGTTAGTGTGGGACGCCCTTCTGACCGATGCCCATATGTTAGTGTGGGACGCCCTCCTGACCGATGACCGTGTGTCGGCTCCCACAGCACCAGTTTTCTGGCTGGCAGCTCCTAGTGTCCTGGCAGTGACCAGCCAGCCTCGTTCTCCTGACTGCTATTTTCTCACTCACTCTTGGTGACCCCCCACGCAGATGCTAGTTGGTAACAAGCTCGCTCTTGTCGGTGTTAAGCACTGAACGCAGTGTTCTGGTGCAGCTAGGGACTTCTGCAGGGTGGGCGTCAGGGTCCAGCATCCACAGCCAAACCAACTCTACCGTTGCATAGAAGAAGCTGAGTTTGACCACAACTTTCCTGTCACCCCCCCCCCCCCCCAACACACACACATTCAAGGACCTTTTTGTTCTCTTTCATTTGTTTAATTCCCTCGCCCGTTCCCCGTGGCAGCATTCTCTGTCCCTTTATTCTGCGCATGCCGGGGGTTTAGCATACGCCTCCATCTCGTCTGTGAATGACGGCAATCAGGCTTGCAAGTGTAGCTTGTGGTCATACTCTTCAGGAACACTGCTGGGTTTAGAGTTGTACCTGCCGGCCTCAGTCCTGTTACACCAGCGCCGCCTGCCTCTGCCTAACCGCCCCCCCCCCTCCTCACGATGCCCCCTACCTCTGCCTAACTCACCCCCCCCCTCCTCACGATGTCCCCTACCTCTGCCTAACTCACCCCCCCCTCCTCGCGATGCCCCCTACCTCTGCCTAACTCACCCCCCCCCTCCTCACGATGTCCCCTACCTCTGCCTAACTCACCCCCCCCTCCTCACGATGCCCCCTACCTCTGCCTAACTCACCCCCCCCCTCCTCACGATGCCCCCTACCTCTGCCTAACTCACCCCCCCCTCCTCGCGATGCCCCCTACCTCTGCCTAACTCACCCCCCCCTCCTCGCGATGCCCCCTACCTCTGCCTAACTCACCCCCCCCCCCTCCTCACGATGTCCCCTACCTCTGCCTAACTCACCCCCCCCTCCTCACGATGCCCCCTACCTCTGCCTAACTCACCCTCCCCCTCCTCACGATGCCCCCTACCTCTGCCTAACCGCCCCCCCCCCTCCTCACGATGCTCCCTACCTCTGCCTAACTCACCCCCCCCCCCCCCTCCTCGCGATGCCCCCTACCTCTGCCTAACTCACCCCCCCCCTCCTCACAATGCCCCCTACCTCTGCCTAACTCACCCCCCCCCTCCCCGCGATGCCCCCTACCTCTGCCTAACTCACCCCCCCCCTCCCCGCGATGCCCCCTACCTCTGCCTAACTCACCCCCCCCCTCCTCACGATGCCCCCTACCTCTGCCTAACTCACCCGCCCCCCTACCCGCGATGCCCCCTAACTCTGCCTAACTCACCCCCCCCCTCCCCGCGATGCCCCCTACCTCTGCCTAACTCACCCCCCCCCTCCCCGCGATGCCCCCTACCTCTGCCTAACCGCCCCCCCCCTCCCCGCGATGCCCCCTACCTCTGCCTAACCGCCCCCCCCCCTCCTCACGATGCCCCCTACCTCTGCCTAACTCACCCCCCCCCCTCCCCCCGATGCCCCCTACCTCTACCTAACTCACCCCCCACCCCTCCCCCGCGATGCCCCCTACCTCTGCCTAACTCACCCCCCCCCTCCCCCCGATGCCCCCTACCTCTGCCTAACTCACCCCCCACCCCTCCCCTCGGCTCCCCCCTGGGGCACAGTTGGCAGGGAGCAAACCGGCTGCTATGGCAACAACAAGAACCCTCCCTCTCCCACAGGTCTCCTTAGCAACCAGTACACTTGGCATCGCAGTAATGAGCGTGCCCAGTGTGCCAGTCTTTGTGTGTATGTGTGTGTGGTGGGGGGGGGGGGGGGGGGGGGAGTGTGTGCGTGTGTGTATATAAAGGGTATGTGTTTTTGTGTTTGTGTGTGAATGAGGGGTATGTGTGTGTATGGGTTTGAGTGTGCGTGTGTCTGTGTGTTTATGAGGGGTGTGTGTGTGTGTGTGTGTATGAGGGGTGTGTGTGTGTGTGTGTGCGAGCGCATGCTTGTGTTTGTGGTTCACATGTATGTTTGGTATGCCGGTTTAGGTGAGAATCCAGAGGCGTGAGGGAGAAGTTGCAGCACGATTAATACATTTGAAATTAGCGTGTGATTGTATGTGTCTGTTTCATTGTGTGCCTGATGCACCACCAGGAAATGCACCATAGCGTGTGTGTGTGTGTGTGTGTGTGTGTGTGTGTGTGTGTGTGTGCGCGAGCGATTGCATGGGTCTTTCAGCATCTTTGGAAGCTTCAGCCTGATTGTGGAGAAATCATTCTTGTGCTGTAAAATTGAAGCAATTAAAGCGATGTTTCTATGCATTTTGCATGTCATGTGCATGGCTGTGAATGAGTTTCTTGGTCTGCTGAAATTAAATTAAACCCTAAGAATGATGTTTATTAAAGTCTGATCAGAGGTGTGCGCTGACCTTTAGAATGTGGGAAATGAGATTCTTATTGTTGGTAATGAGATTATGTAGAGGAAGAGTGTGAAAAAAGGGGTCCTGGGTTGATTTCATTGTTGCTTGTCTGTTTCTTTGTATGTAGCGAAGAGAGTGGTTTCAATATAATCAGAACCACACCAAGCCTGTGGGACATTAAAATAACTACACACACACTCACGCACACACACGCACACGCACGCACACGCACGCACGCACACACACGCACACACGCACACACGCACTCACACACACACACGCACACACGCACTCCCACGCACGCACGCACGCACACACGCACACACACACACACACACTCAAAGAGACACATGCATAGGCATACACACACACACGCACACACACACACTCCCCTGTAAAAGCCTCCCCAGAAACGTGCAGGGTTGTGCATAGCATGGCAGCAGCAGTGGAAAATGTGAGCGGCCTCCCTGGATGAGGTTGGAGGTGCGAGCAGGCCTCACCCCCCTGGGGGCGGAGCCGCCCAAACACCTGTCGTGTGAATCCTCCACACGGGGAGGATGAGACTACCTGCAGCCCCTGATGGAAAACCACACCCTCCGGCTCGTGCCCTGCCCCTCCCTCTGCCACGCGCCCCGCTCCGCTGGCGTGGGCGTCAGACGCGTTGCCCAGATTGTGTCCCCCTCGCGCCCGCCGGAAAAGCGCGACCGTCACCTGGCACTCCGCGGCGGACTTTCCGATCCCCTATCCGGGTCTCAGATGCTCGGAGAATCTGTCACTGACTATTTTTATCCTCCGAGGCCCAGGCAGCCTCGGCCCCGCGCCCAGCCGAGCGCCAACGCTTCTCCTCCGGTGCCCATGCGGGCCGGGTGCGGGCCGGGCGCGGGCCGTGGTTCGCCTGGCACCCGCACCAATTACCTCACAGTCATGCAGGAATCCCCCACCTACTCCACAACACACCACTCCCCAGACACTTCCTGAGTGTGGCTGCGGGTACAATCACTCTCTCTCACACACACACACACACACACACACACACACACACACACACACACACACACACACACACACACACACACACACACACACATACCAAGGTTATAATAATTATCTTTTTTCATTAGTTTTTATTTTTATATCGTTTTAACCTTTTGTTTTCAATTTCAGTTTAGTTTAAATTATTTTTTAAAGCAGGTTTGCTAGTTTAGTTTATGAAAATGCTTAGTTTTAGTTTAGTTTTTATTAGTTTAAGTTTTAGATTTTTGTAGTTTTTTCTTCTGCGCTAGCCTCATGAGACTGTCCTGTTCTCACGAGCTCACATTGTTTCACTCCGTGCGAAACAAACCATCTGGCACACGTCAGGTTACTTCTGCGCAGGGGCACAGCTTAGTTTATTTTAGTCAGTTTTGTAAACACACAATATAGTTTTATTTAGTTATAATTGGCCTGGTTTTCATTTTTTTGTTAGTTTTCGTTAAAGGACAGGTTCAGGATTGAGCATTATAAGCCATGTTAAAAGGTTATACAATGGCTGATATCAAAGTTTTGTCAAACGGTGCACTCTCAAGATATAGCCCATCGGCGCTATAACACACTCATAGGTTTATAGACAAAATCCTTCAATAACCCCATAAATTCTCGTTTTGAAAGCTCAATGAGGTAACTTTTTTATAGTTCAATATTCACATTTAATCGCTATTAGTTTATAAATTGGCCTTAGCAAGACCCCAAAAATCGTTTTCATGATATGAGACTGCATGAGACCCTGTGAATTATTTTATAATTTCGGTGTACTGGTTAGTACACTGGCGGGAAATCTTGTGGTGGAAGCGGAAGTCACATGTTTTGCGCGTCACAATATCAGGAAGACGACATTAGCCCCACGAATTTATCTACATGCACATAAAAGAAAGACGATCATTATTTAACTGCATTGAAGCCATCCTTCCAGAAAGTCAATTGAAGTAGCCACAATCTTACAGTCCAGTCTGCTCCAAGCACGTTTGTTATCATATTTTTTCCCATCATTACAGCGAGTGACTGGGGAATTGTGGGAAGTGTGGTTCTTAAAACGCAGTGCCGATTTTATCACGACCAGAGGGGGCGCCAAAGTGCCGAGATATCTCATGTAGCTTTAAAGACAGGAAACTCACCGAGTGGTCACTGGTGTCCATTGATGTTCTGACAAAAAAAAATTGCCACAGTGGATGGTTCAGGTCGGGTTCTATTTATTATTTAGCATAGAACTATTTTCACTCGCAGTACATGGGGTCTACCAGACCCTTCCAGGGTTCCTTGTGTGCATTCTGAACTTGGAAGGGCTGCTTTTTTCCATGATGCTCCTTATACTTGGAATACCTTACAACAGACTCTAAAGCTTGAGGTCCTTCCTTCAGTAACAGAGTTTAAGTCCATGGCACTGTACAGTACTTAAAGGAGAATGCTAGTTTTTGACAACCTGGACCTTATTTACGGCATATTATAAGACGTTTGACTCACCGAGATAACTTTGGTGTAATTCGGAGGCCTGTAGAAGAAATCCAGCGTGAGCCAAGTATATCCATGTAATGGCGGATATAGAAGATGACTTAGAATATGATGGAAGCCGATCGTAGCGTAGAGTGCGCATGCGTGCTGGAGCAAGTGGGGAAGCTATTTCGTTTCTAACGACGTTTCTAAAGATCATATTACAGAGGCATGTGAAAAACCACAACATGCCCTCGGTTTATGTAAGTACAACTAGCGATTCATCAAGACAGATTGATGAAAACAACCGTTTTGCGGCAGAAAATAGATTTTTTAGAAGCTGCATTCTCAGTGCCCCGTCCGCCGCCATTACATGGATATACTGGCTCGCGCTGGATTTTAAATTTCTTCTACAGGCCTCCGAATTACACCAAAGTTATCTTGGTGAGTCAAACGTCTTATAATATGCCGTAAATAAGGTCCAGGTTGTCAAAAACGAGCATTCACCTTTAAACCTGTAACTGTTTTTAATTATTATTATTATTATTATTATTGTACATTGCATTTGTTTTGTTGATTTGTATATCTGTGTAAACTCATCACTGTAAATGAGGGAAACATCAGTGTTTCACAAGTATAAATAAATATTTGAAATTAAATTAAATTAAAATTTGTAAACTTCCGCTTGAACTTTGGGAGGTCTTGGCTGAGTTTGGAGGCTACCATAGAAGAAGAAGAGCCACTTCCGGGTGACATGTCTACACAGAAACAACAGCAAGTTGATAAACCTACAGTAGGATTGCTTTGCAGCTGGTATTTCATTGATAGTGTTTGGTAGAAGTGCTTGTTGATCAAAACAAATATGGGACGCGGATGAATCTAAACATCTTTGGCTTTGTTGTCGATACAAATCAATGGATATAATATGATCAATAAAACCCGATCGGAAGCATACTGTACTTTATGGCTATTTTTTTTTTCAGAACATCAACAGACACCAGTGACCACTCGGTGAATTTCCTGTCTGTGAAAACGATAGTTTCTGGTGTTTTTGAGGGATTTTGTCTATGCACCTATGGATCCATTGAGTGTGTTAGCGGTGACGGGCTGTATCTCGAGAGTGCACCATTTGACAAAATGTTGATATCGGCCGTTGAATATGATCATAAATAACCTTATAACATGGCTTATAATGCTAAATTCTGAACCTGTCCTTAACTATAATAACCTTGACGCACACACACACACGCAAGCTCACACACACACACAAGCTCAGACATACACACACACTTTCCATTTCGATCCCTCTCTAATGGCTCTGTGTGGTGCATGTGAATGATTGGCTTGTTGGAGGTAGAGAACCAAGTGCTCTTCTCTACTTGCCTCTATACCCCAATTATATACGAATGAATAGAATAGCGAAGGTCTAGACCCTTTGTTGTCCTTTTATGATAGCTTCAGTATGTATAGCATTATAGCCTTCCTAATAATATATACAGTGCCCAATCCTAACTGTGTGGATGATGACATGTGGTGGATAAGTTACTGTTTCTCACCTCCTAATAAGAGAGAGGTCTTTTTAATCTTTTCAGTTTGAGCGCCTTCCAAAAGAGGCCCGTCTGCCCATCTGTCTCTCTTAAAGGAGAGCGCTTAAAGAGATTTTAATCATCTCGCTCTGAGTTTCACAAGCAATAAGATGTCTCTCTGTCTCCCTATTTCTCTTCCTCGCTCTCTCTCTCTCTCTCGCTCTCTCTCTCTCTCTCTCTCTCTCTCTCTCTCACACACACACTGTCTCTCTCTCTCTCTCTCTCTCTCTCTCTCTCTCACACACACTGTCTCTCTCTCTCTATCTCTCACACACACTGTCTCTCTCTCTCTCTCTCTCACACACTGTCTCTCTCTCTCTCTCTCTCTCTCACACACTGTATCTCTCTCTCTCTCTCTCTCTCTCTGTTTCTCTGTCTTTCTCTGTCTCCCTCTTCGCCACTTGGGATGTCATATCATACCCACTAAAATGCGACACCTTTAAGGTATCAACTGAAATAACCCAGTACCAAGTAGTATCGAAACTTCAGTTAATCAACACCTGAAAACAGTACCAGCCTTCAAATACCATACCAAGGCACTCGTCCACTAAAAAGTTCCCTGTGGAAAACGTTATCCATTTTCACAGTTAGCTTAGCTCGCATCTGCCCTGCTTTATGTGAATCAGTTAACGTTAGCTAGATTATCAATGTTGGTTTTGATGTTTAAAATTGCACGGCCCAAATAATACTTCCTTGTACAGTTTGTACAGCTAGTTAATGAATATAGTTAATACATATTTCAATTATTGGAACACTTTCAAAATGTAGTCATGTAAAGATTGCCGTGGAGTGGAGTCATTTTACGCAACTGGATTCTTCCCCTCACATGATGGGGGCTGCATGTAGAGAGAAGGTAGAGAGAAAGAAGTAGTCGGTATCAGTATCACTTCAAGGGCGCTGGCGTCGGTGCTGGTCTGGTGTTTTTAGAGTGCTGGCGTCGGTGCTGGTCTGGTGTTTTTAGAGTGCTGGCGTCGGTGCTGGTCTGGTGTTTTTAGAGTGCTGGCATCGGTGCTGGTCTGGTGTTTTTAGAGTGCTGGCGTCGGTGCTGGTCTGGTGTTTTTAGAGTGCCATATCTTAGCTATTGTGCCGTTAGGCCCAACAGTTCCCATCTTCCATTCCCTCCTCTTCTCTCTCTCTCTCTCTCTCTCTTTCTCTCTCTCGACAGACTGCACCTACCCCCTGCTCCTATTAATTCGCGCGCCTCTAAATTCTTTATTTCCCTTCAAAGGGACACGCTGAGCCGTGACATCAATCACGGAAGAGAATATTTAGCCGCCGCTAATTTCCATCAATAGCCTGGAGACAGGCTTAGCTGACAAAACTCATTCCTGCGCCGAACAAAACTGCCTGTGTTGCCCCCCCACCCCCACCCTCCCTCTCCTTCCACAGAGGCAGGAACGGCATCACAATAAACACTCCTCCTGCCTCTCCCCTTCATTTGGGGGGGGGGATGGGCAGGAGGCGTGGGGGGGGGGGGCTTATCAAACAATGCGTGCCGTAGAAAGATAGGCCATTGACTGTGGATAATGGCTCCTTTCTGTAGGAAGTGGATGGGTAAATAGGTTGAGTGGCAAACGGCTTTGGCGCCCCCGCCGGAGCAGATGCTCACGGTCTTTTTGGTGGGGGGGGGGGGGGGGGGGGGGGGGGGCCGTCCATCCGTCCCGCCGACCGCTCTTGAGGCGATTTGAATCGGGTGAGTGGTTCCCCCCTCTCTGCCGTTCCCAGACCCCTCTCCCCGACGCCCGGTTTTGTCTGAATGAGCGCAAGATGTACCCCCTAAACCGTCTGACCCCTTTCCTCACCCCTCTCTAGTGAGCGGGAACCTTGAGTGTGGGGGGGGGGGGGGCGGTTGGGTTTGTGTGGCTGGGAGGGTTCTCACAGTGGGCCCCACGCCGTACTACATTCCCCCCCAACCCACCACCCCTCGCCTCCTCGTCCCCATCCCAGCTGGTTCCATGCCAGCCCAGACGGCCCACTGCCCCCCCCCCGACCCCCCACCCACGCTCGCCGAGGAGACACTAACGATGGACCGGTACGCCGCTGACGTCCCTCACACAGCCGGCCGTACGGGGGGGCGTGCGGTCTTAGCATCGACGCCGATTAAGTTGCATCGATTCCCGGCATTGACCCGCCCACTCCGGCTCCAGAGTCAGCCCGGCCGGGCCGTGCGGCGTGGGGATCGATCTGAGCGCGGGGGGGAACAGCCAGGGACAAATGAAAGGGTCTGGGAGCGGTAATTATCGACCCGTGACCAGGGACCGTTTCTGTTTATTCTCAGAGGCATAGGGGGAACAAAGCTGGGCCACGTTCAAACAGGAAGCCTGTGCCCTTGACTCTTGAATTAATGCCTTCTCCTCCTCCGGCTCAACCTCCACCCGCCCACTCCTTCACCTCCACCTCCACCTCCGCCTCGGAAAAGTACTGTCAGCTCCCAGAGCTCCTGTGTGCTGGAAAGAGCAGATTTGGAGGTGAAAAGGCTCTTAAGCTCTTAATCTGGAGACAAAGAGGGCTGTGGAGTGTCGTGGTGGAGGGAGGCGGTGGGACAGGTATCAGGATCGGCTCTGTTTCCAACAGGGTTGCACACACAGTACTGTGCTTTCTGTGTGTGAAACTCTCTGTGAAACTATCTCTCTCCTTGAACCTTGTTTCCTCGTTTAATTAGAGCTCTCTAGCCTTGTCGTCCGGCAGGGTGAGTCGGTGTCTGCAAGAGAGCAAAAAGAGGGGTTAGTTTGATTCGACACCGGCAGCGTCCCTGCGCGTTAACTACAGTATATCTGCCGTGAGAACGGAACGGGGTCTTATTCGAATCACGGAAGCAGCTATCGAACGCAGGCGTGTGCAGGTGTGCCGGATTCAGTCATTGTGACGTTTCGCCGTGTGCTTCATTTCCCCGAATGGCTAAAGGGGGACTTACATTTCGGAGTATTTGATATAGACAATAACATTTTCTATTTCATTTGGTCCGCGAGGTAGACTACGACAAAGACGCCCTCAAGGACACAACTCGGGGGAAGGAATTGTTCTTCTTCCCCGCTCTCACGTCTGAAAGGCGCTATAGAATAACGGACGACAGGGTCAGTGGGCGAGAATAGTCAGCGCCTGGGCGGCGAGAGAAAACACCGTTGACACGCTGTAGTAGAGAACGCCTTCACAATACTAGAGAATGGACCGCATAGCTAACAAAGGCTGTTCCTATTTTGCACCACCCACCTCCACCCCCCCCCCCCCCCCCCCACACTTCCCTCCCCCCTCTCTCTCCTCCTCCTCTTTCTCGCTGAGCGGCGGCGCGTCCGGAGCGCCCGCGGCGTGCCCACGCTGACCTGGCATGGCGCCATGCGAGGCGTGCGAGGCGCCCAGCTGGGAGTGCCCCCGCATCAGCCAGGGATTAGCCCGGGATTGTGTGGGATTACCCGGGATGGAGCGGGATTAACACTGACTGCCTGTTTCGAGGGCGTGGGGGGCATGGGCGGGGCTAAATTGACCTGACTCAGACTCCACCGAGTCCTCGCCTCACGCAGAGTGGGAGGGGCCACGCGCCCACGCCGGGACACCTGTAACCTGGACGGCTATTCTTAGCCCGGAGCCCACGCGCTCGCTCGCACGCACACACGCTCGCACGCACACACAACCAGGATGACGGGGAGAGTTGGCTGCTGCTCGCGCCACGGCGGATAGCAACACGCCAACAGGAAGCGGGCGGCGAGCTCGGCTCGGCCATCGCGGACGCAGCGATCTGTCCGATCTACGTAACGGGTGGATTCATCACATAGAGAGGGTTTGGGAGAGCGGTAAAATCCCTCCAAGTCCAGGGTTGCTTATCTGTCACATAGGGCTACATTGAGATTTCAAACAGACCACATGCAGTTGGGGTGGGGGTTGAAGTGATCCGGTTTTATCAAAAGAAAAGACCTATTTTCAATCAACCATAGAGGGGTGATATTAAAGATGTGTGTCCGTCGTGCGGTTTGACCGGCGCGTGTTCGGCGTGCCGGGTGGCGGTGTGGGCGGGGCAGACCGGTACCCGGCGTGGCACGTAGGGGGGTCTTGGTCAGAGCTGCTGGGAGCGGCGTTCCCTCAGCCGGGCGCGGCCCAGATGAAAGCCTGTTCAGAGGAACCGCAGCATCAAACAGCCTTTCTCTCCCTACCGCCTCCCCCACCCTCCACACACACACGCACGCACACGCACACACTCCAGCACAATATGCTATAGTTCCGCCGCGCGTTTACCCGCGGTTGCCATGGCTACCCCATGCCGGAGGTGTCACGGGGAGACGAGTGAAGGAGGCATTCACAGATCACCTGAATTCACTCGCTGGCATTTTTTGATTTATTTCTGTCTCCTACTATGCAATTCACCATGCATACAAATGCCCGGCGCCGCGGTAAAGATGATGCGAGCGTGAATCCCATCAATCTGAAACAGGCTTTTAGTCCAGCGTGAGCCTCAGACAAGGGGGAGAAAACCATCCTCCAACAGGGGGGAACCGCTCCCCCAGACAAAAGCAGCTCGGAGCTCGACGTGATCGGTCCACTGTATGTTCTTCTCTTCTAGCCTTGGACACGCAGAGAAAAGGAGGAACAATAGGAACGATTGTCGTACACCGTAGAACCGTTTGTAACAGTTGTGGAACCGTCTGAAAACGGGTTCCAGATTCAAGCCCTTCTAGGTTATTAAGGTGCTATTTGGTGCTTAGGCCTCCTTCTATTGCGAATTGTTCTACATAACACTGTGTACATGTTAACAAGAAATTCATGAATGGAGCACTTGATGAACTCTTGAATGTGAATTAGTCGAATTAGCATGGAAGAGAACGAGCAATTCTCTTCACATTTCACGGAACAATTAAATGCGTGGTTATGGAAGTAAGTGTTAGGAAGGGAAAGTAAGTGGTAGGAAATAATCCACATTGTTTGACCAATCAAGGACGGCATGAGCTGATGTCGAGAGCGGCGGAGGTGCGGAGCGCTGAGTGGGCAGGTGAGAGAAAGAGAGAGAGAGAGAGAGAGGGATAGAGCGAAAGAGAGCACACGAACGAGAGAGAGAGAGAGAGTGTATGAACGAGAGAGAGAGAGTGTGTGTATGAACGAAAGAGAGAGAGAGAGTGTATGAACGA